>NC_139350.1:81342736-81467736 GCF_055883805.1 Amblyomma maculatum
TGAAAGAAATGGTAATAAGGAACGCTTTTGCAGGCACACGGGTAATCAACAGGGAGAGGTAAAAAAAAAGCACTGAGCCGGAGATAAAAGAGAGAGAAACAAGACAAGAAGAGGGGGGAAAAATCTGACAAACATTTGGGCTCCGCTTTTAAGAGCATGACGCAACAATGAAAGCAGCACGACTCTGCGGCTCCCTTTAATGATCTTCGTTCGTGTACATGCGGCTTCTTTATCATTATGCTCCTAATTTGTGCCTGCATTAAATGGCATTTACTCTTTTTCAAAGTTACCACATTCTGTGAAGGACTGCACCATATTGACATGCTGTCGTGCCTAAGGAAGGCGTACTGCAATGCCTGTGTGGTGTGTAATGTGTCGGGATTTAAGGCACCCGCCCTCCTCAGAGGAGACGCCCAATTCGGCAGCTGCCTGCTGTCAAAGCGGCTACGTCATGTGGTATCTCACAACCCAACAACCAATCATTGTCTTGCGACGCCAGCTTGTCTCTAGGATTCGGGTCGGTGTTTCCTTCACACCTGCTGTAACACAATCATGGCCTCAATATCGATATTTATATGAACGTCCAGGATGTCCTATTTGCAAGTTACAAAATAATGAAGCAGATATTCACCATTTGTTGTGAGTTTGCCCGGCACTGAAGCCGACGAAAATTCGGCCCCTGACGGCAGTGGGCCTTTCGCCGAACAACCAATCTTCCTACATTGCTTGTACGCAATGACTTTATCACCATTCTCTCTTGAACTTTATTAGAACATCCAACCTTTTTTCTTCCATTTAATACCCCTTTTAAATTTTTGTTTGACATATTCCGTTATGCCTTGAGGCAATAAACAAAGTCATTAAAAAATGAGAAGAGTTCTACGCTGCTGAACCGAATAGACCTTATGCAAAATTTCTGCCACCTATCGGCCGCTGCGCGCGTTTCCGCCATGTTTAAGGGTAGCTGAATTGAGAGCGGCAAGCGGCATAGCAGGGGGTTTCTTGGCGGGCTTCGTTAGTGCTCCTTGTCGTGGAATGGTAAAAATGCTGACATGTTTTATGTCCCTTGTTGTACGCAAAATTAAAATAAGGATATAGAAGAAAAGAAACGGCAAGTTATATCCCTTTTTTGTTTGTTTGTTTGTTTCTTGAGGCTTGTGTTAATCTGCTCTCGCGTTGTTGTCACGCTAGGCGCACTTTCGATGAACGGCGCGCCTGACTTGTAAATGGTATCTTATTTAGCGTGCTTTGGAAGATTGCAAATCCGTACTCGGTGCCAAGGCAGACAAAATATATCGTCCACAGTGTGTTACATTTGTCTGCAGAGGGACCGCGCATCACTTTTTCGCGTAAAATATATGCAAAAGTGTTGTTCTAATTTCCTTGTTGCGCCAACTTATCCCTGCTTTTACGGTTTCTTGCACACAAGCTGTCAACAGATTTTACCTGTATGTCGATTGTATGTCGATTGCCGGCTGTAGATTGTTTTGCACTGCCCTACCACTACTTGCTAGGGCCTCACACTGAGTCTGACAGTATGCAATAAATGAATAAATGTTTAAGACAACCGAGTAATTTTATTACCGCCTTGTTTTCAGGCTGGGGCACCAAGCACTACTGCATAATGGACCGATATGCTTCCCATACTTGAGTGTACATCCCACTGATCTCCATAAAATGTTCCTGTATAGATTCACTTAGTACATCTACAGTTGTCTCTGGAACCAACCAATGAAAACTGAGATTTTTGGCTACGACATAGGGCGACACTTACGAAAGCAAATCTACTCATCCTGCCGACATTGGTCGCCGTGAAGAAGCGGCACGCAGGAAAAAGGAAGCTGAGAGAGAAAAAGGAATGATGGAAATTCCCGTAGAGCGAGAAGAGAGACTTGCAAAGTGATGACGCAAGGCGGCGGAGAAGAAGGTGGGACAAGAACAACAACAGAGAAACAATTCGGTCTCTTTCACGACTACTACTACTTACGGTATGTATGTCCTGGCTTAGATGACTTAAGGCACTGCCAATATTTTATTTCAGAAGCAATTTAAATTGCTCAATTATTTTAGTGGTCGTAAATGGAGACCAAAGGATTGCGAAGATATGCATAAAACAGCTTGCCTCCCATTTGCTCATTACACGGAAAATATAGCACGCAAGGAAACACGCTAAATTAGAGTGTCTGAACTTTTTGACAAAAAAGCTCTAAAGCAGACATGCGATTTCAAACATGCATGTGATAACAATGCATGAAACTAGAAATAGTAAAAAATATTTTCTTTCAAAAATAGCTTGCACGTTCAGGAAGAAACAGAATGCCAAATAGTGGACCTCAAGCATAAACGTCGGTTTTGAGCAGCGAAAAAATACTGTTGGGGAGCAAAGCGAAAATACTTCATAAGTACCTTTGAGTACCTCACGGCCATTGTAAAAGGTAGAAAATGTTTTGAAAACTTATTTTTTAAATGAGAGATGTTATTTTTTAAACCTTTAGTTATTTATAGGCGCTTCAGGCAGGCTCACGTCAAAAAACTATATTTTCTGTCCAAATCTAGCCGTGTGAAATAAACCTATTTAAAAACCTTAGGTCCTGTTGAGCAAATAGGGAAAGTTTCGAAAGCCTGTTAATTTTTAACTGACAGGTATTGCTGTTTAAGGTTTCAGTTCAATTCATGTCTTCCCGCAGCCACTCGTCGCTTTTAAGCGGCACAAATCTATCCTTGTTTGTCGTCAAAGAAAAAAACGCTAAATAAATACCTTTAGGAACGAGAGGCTCTATTTAACAAATAAAAATATTTTTAACGGAGTAATATTTTTTTTTTTTAGGGCTTGGCGTTATTTTTTGAAACTTTATTCTTTTTGTGGGCTTCCTGCCTTCAACACGTCAGACCTGAGCAGAAAAAAGTACCCTTGGTAGTAATGACCTTGAAAAGCTTTAAGCTCAGCTTAACGATTAAAAAAAAAGTTTTGAAATGATTTCACTTTCTTTTGATGCGAGAAATTATTTTTGGAAATTGTAGACGTTTAGAGTGCTTACGCCATCAACTTGTCGGAAATTGCGGAAAGCGCTGGGGTTCAAATTTTAAACAGTAATATTTGTAGTCAGGACGTAATGTGTTAGACGCATTTATTTCGAATGTTTTATTAGGACAGGAAGGATAGTGGATAGTTTTTGATGCTCAAAGCCGACATGAGTCTGTGGGGAGCGGCTAAAAAACTAAAATTTCAAAAAATATCTCGCACTTGAAAAACATAACACCCAATGCAATTCGGCGCGCACGTTGTCATTTTATATTTTCTCCCCCTTTATTCAGTTCATTAGCTTCCTAGTTAACATTCTTATAGCAAATGGCATGTGCTGAGGCTGGCGCTTAGCTGTTGAAGTTTTTTTTTTTTTTTTTGTAATTACAGCCTATTTTTAGAAAACGAGAAAAGTGTTATCTGAAACACTCGGTAAATTTTTCTACTCTCGAGCCTGGCCGGCCACGCTCCTTTCACTCTGTCATGCGTCATTGGTAATCCTTTCAACGCCCATACCTCGCGCAATTTCATGTATTATCACGCCATTGCTCACTCGACTGAATGTAGTACATTGTTAGTGTTGTAGATTGTTTTGAACTGCCCTACCCACTACTTTCTAGGGCATCACACTGAGGCTGTCAGTATCAGAGGTGGGCAACCTCATGAGGTTTCGACCTCATGAGGTCGACCTCAACCTCAAAATGACCTCAGCCTCATGGAGTGAGGTGAGGTTGAGGTGAGGTCGGCGATAGCTCAAAATATTTTGATTGAGGTCACGAAATTGGACCTCAACCTCACGCGTGGGTTTGAGGTTGAGTGAGGTCATCATTGTGTGGGGTCGAAATTGTGAGGTCCAGGCATTTTGCTGTTGCCGCGGCTTACTTCGAAGAGCGCCCCTTTTGACGCGGAGTTCGAGCGTACTGCCGCGGTGTGCCCATCGACTCTTGGTATTCGGTTACCCCCCGTTCAGACGACCGGATGCAGCAGCCCCTGCCAAGGCTTCCCTCTGGTCTTCTTGGAAGATTTTATTTGTTTTTTTTACGACACGAACTCCTCGTGCCCCCCGCCCGCCACCCCCGTTTTCTCTGCCTTCTTTGTGCCAATGCTTGCCGCCGGCTCAAACACCCAGAAGCGCGCAAAGCACGTAACTCACTCTGACCCGCGGTGCTTTTGTCGGACGCCGCAAACAAACAAGCAAACTAAAAAGCGAAGCAAATTGTCTTTTGCGCAGACGGCGCGAAGCAGAACTGTTTGTCGTGTGCATGCCCATTTCCAAGCTCTGACGTCAAGGCTGCTGCCTTACATTCGATGGAGAATCCCGCTGTACATTACACGGAAACTTAACAGAAAATGGTGCAGCGAAATTGTTAGAGAACGCGAAACTGAAAGATAAAAAAAAAGGAAAACTCGAACAAACCAGGAAAACCGGCACAATACCGTCTGAGCATTTTATCGAGGTCTTCCCTTTCGAATTGTACGCCATCGTTCTATATTCCCGTCCTGTAAATTTATATTCTTCTTCAGAATAACCTCTCTTTTGTCTTGTACTGCTTGTTCCTTCTAACAGATTCACAGGTGGCCCCTAACAACTGCAACGCCGAATCATTGCAGCATGGATTGAAGGTGCTAGAGTTCCTTACATAACCAATATAGCGGTAAAACATGCAAGAGGATGAGACGGACGGCACAGCTTATAAGACGCAGCTGGTATACAGGAAAGAAGCCTGCGCATGTTAACCATTTGCCTAGACAGAAGAGGCAAAACAATTATATGGGGCTTGTATACAGTAAAGCTTAATGAAAACAAAAATGTTTTTGCTCCGCTAAGGCCCGTTGTTTCTCTCTCAAATTCTAGCGAAACCAAGCAATGCAGGAGGAAGGATGATGGTAACAGATTCTTAACTCCATAATATCAGGTCTATCTTGAAATCTCTTTAGAAGCAGGAAAAAAAAAGAGAAAAGCGTTCTCCTACATGTTTTTATAAGTTAAAAAGTGTTGAGGTGTTTTCTGGCTCGATATTTTGGTGTCTAGACAGACGAGTTAGTGTGGTAAACTGAGCGTGTCTCTTTTGTGCTGCCGTCTGCTCGAGACGGACAAATCAATCGGATGAAAATTTGTGTGGTCAGATATCGGAGTAATATATTCACACACTCGTTTTTTTCTTTAAAAATTCATTGAAATATATGTGAATGAAACCAATTACATGCTAGCACTGAGGAATGCAGTACTAAGTCGATGTCTCAAGCCTTCTATACGCTCTGGGAAGCGCAGTTGTCTTTTGTTTTTAGTGTGCGAAATTTCGTATTACTTTCGTCAACATGGCATTTCTTTATATATATTTTGTTGTATGACATTTACGTTCGTGTACTGCCGAACAGGAACAGGCTTCTTCCCTCACATTTGGCTCTTTCTTTGGCATCTTTCTAGAGGCCCATAGCACAACCCTCCTTTCCACTTACCGGAGCGGTCATTTAGTTTCTCTTTTTATTTTTGTTTGCAAGTATTGCAAAGCGCGATATAGTCTCTGAAAACGAAGCTGGCACATGCGCTGCTGCCTTTGGTGTGTATTTGTGATAGTTCGGCATATTCACTGCATGAGCAAAACCAAATGGAGACGGACGGCGAAGGGAGGAGTGCGAGCACAGCAGGGAGCGCGGTCCCTCTGGGCTGCTTGCTCGCCTCCTTTCTGTTGTTCTTGTCTTTATTTTACGTATATGTGCTGTAACTATACGACACTAACAGGGAAACGGTTTCTCTGGATGCACGTGTAGTGCATGCGATGAAGCAGCTTCGGAGCATTCTCACAGCCGGTGCTCCTCTCCGTCGCGGCGGCACCGGAGGGGGACACCGCACGACGGATGGAGCGGCGCGATGTTCAAACATAAAGGGCCGCCGGACACCGTCAAACCTGTTCGGGCGGAGCTTCGCCGCTCCCACGTGACTCTATGTCAGAGCGCTTTTTTTTTTCTCCTGCAAGAAAAAAAAAATACGGAGGGCGGCTGCCCTCTCTGCAGCGGTGGAAGTCGTGTACTCCGCGTCTGTACGGGGAATAAAAAAAAAAAAAAGAAGCGTGCTGTCTCACGTGCTCTAGCAGCAGTTTGGAGCTAGAAAGCGTTTTCATCTCAGCTTTGTAACGGTACAAACACCACGCGTACTGCGCCAAAACAAATGAGTATAATTATAACAAGCATGTATTAAACCGCAGAAAGTTATGCCCACTCCAATAAAATTATTCTTCGCAATCAGCACAATCACAGAAAACGTAATGAACTACTCTATCAATAAAAGAATTGTTCGCGACAACACGGCAAGATGGTTTTGATACAAGCATTAAAAATTAAGTTAGAATGGCGCCAACTGAAATAATATTTCACGCAAATCTGTCGGAAGTCGAGGTTAGCTGTGACGTCCTGCATATTGCAAAATTAAATAAAATCGGCATATTTTGTTAGCCTCTTGTGCTTTGGTGCTTCAGTAGCTGTACGAAACTCCACGCAACTCAAGACTGCTATCAATACAAGCATTGTTCACCAGCAATGAAACGTTCCTGTCGATACCACCATTCGTGAGATTAAGGTAGCGCTTAATATTTCGCTATCACCTGCAAGTGCAAGCAATGCGGCTTCGAAAGCGGTGGCTTCCTCTTGAAACGCAGTTTCGTCACAGCTTTTTTTTTTTAAAGGGTTCTCTGTCTTGCGGGGAGATTGCGACCTTTTCTTACATTTCTTTTCCCCACTGATATGCTTTTTCTTTACTTGCTTTCTTAGACCTCCTCCCCTTGACGAAGGTTTCTTGCCGCGCCATTTACCCGCAGTTTGCATTTTTTTCTCTCTCTCCTTTCTTTGTTCAGTTTTCTCCTCTGCTCCTTTCCTCACCTCGCCCATTACCTCTTCCTTTCCCTTCTTCACCTGTGCGGCAGTCGTTTTGACTTCTTCGCCTGCCTATAGCCAGCAGGTTTTCCGTCCATCCAAATATTTACTGCCTCGAACCTTGTTTGCCACTCCGTACTTGTTTTTTGTTCTGGTTGTGTCTATATAAAGGCTCTTAGCTCAACTTGTGAGCCACATGCTTTACATGATTTCAGTTTGTCAAGAACCTGTTCTGGTTTGGATCGACTTAGGTTGGCGAGAAAAACTACCAGATTAACTATTTGCAACGAGGTACCGTTTGCGTAGCTCCAAAATGAAAGGGAGTGAAATTCCAAATCTACTACTTGAAAAAAGTGTTACCTCAGCATCTCAGATAAAAACAAAATTACCCGTCTCTTATATTCCGCTTTTAGTGTCGCGACTTCTCGCAGCAGTTCAGAGTTGGAACGCCTTCTTATGTCAGCCTCAGTACAAACACAGCACGTACTACGGAACAACAAATGGGTACGGATACATATCAAGCCAGTATCCAAGCTCAGCATAAATGCGCACATCTATAATATTATTCATGGCAGTCAGCGAAATCGAAGAAATCTATAGGAACATATATAATAACTCTGTCATCAATAAAGGAATGGGTCGCCAGAACTTGCAAGATTTCTTTGGATACACCCATTCAAACATACAGGGTCTTGAATATTTGGGAGCTGGGATTTCAAAACTTCTTATGTAAAAATATACTACCCCATTCGAGCTGAAGTAACGTTCACAAAGTAGCAAAATATCATCTACGTTATCAGATAAGTGATTCAACATCGGTACTTGCCTAGATTTTCCGAAATCGAGAAAAAACTGCTCTCGGCGGCGTGCACAATTTTCGCAGAAGAGAGTCGAAAAGCTATTTTGACATGGTGTGTCATCTGTCGGGCAGCGAGGCAAGCGCACCAACGGCCGGGATGGAGCTTGTCTCACTGCTCGACAGATGACGTAACATGTCAAAATAGCTTTTCGACTCTCTTCTGCGAAAATTGTGCACGCCACCGAGAGCAGTTTTTTCTCGATTTCGGAAAATCTAGGCAAGTGCCGATGTTGAATCACTTATCAGATAACGTAGACGATATTTTGCTACTTTGCGAACGTTATTTCAGCTCGAATGGGGCAGTAGATTTTGCATAGGAATTTTTTTAATCCCAGCCCCCAAATATTCAAGGCCCTATACAACTGAAATATCGCAAAGTTTTGCAGGAGGTCATGTTTAGCTGCGACACCCGGTGCATTGAAAAATAAAAAAAAAATAAACGGCATCTTCTGTCTCTTTTCAGCGCGCGCTTCGTGGGGCGCCAAATAGGAGGGCAACCCCCGCTTTTCTCTCTCTCTCTCTCTCTCTTTCTCTATGTATGTGTTCGCGCACCGTCGTCTGCATGCGAGCCCGCGATGGCCGCGCAGCCGTTTCGCCAGCGCTCGCTCGGTCGCGACACGCAAACCGGAGGTAGAGTCACGTGAGAGAAGCGAGCGCGCTCACTGGTCCGTCTTTCGTGGGGCGAAGTCCGCCGCTCGCCGGACCGGCGAAGCCTTGGAGTTAACCCCACGGCGCCGGTCACCCGATTTCGGGGAGTACTGGCACCATTAACTCCCATTCTCGGGCGAGCGCCGGCGCGACGGAGACGACGGAGGAGAGAAAAACCGGCTGTGAGAATGAGGCCTAACCTATTAGTTGATTCTTTAAAGGAAAACAAGTGAATAACACAAAGAAGCTCGTCTCAGACTTGTTGGCGAAATGGTATCCAGTATTCTGTTCGGACGTACAAGTATTTGTATCGTTTTTTTGTTCGTTTTTTTTTTTTGGGGGGGGGGGGGGTGGATGGGGGAGGCGGGTGGGAGTTGGACATTTTGGTACGGTGACGTTTGACTGCGACAGCAAAGTGGTTCACGTTTAACCCTCTTTCCTAGCAGTTCCGAACCCTGTAATTTTTTAATGTAAGCGTGGTGTTCAAAGAAGCAATTTCGCCAATTCTTGCAATACGCCACGAGATAAAATAATTATAGACAAACACCTAGGAGTGACCGGTTCGGACCTCGTACATCCACAGCGTTCCTCTTCGAAATTTTCTGAAGGTACATTTGTTTACTCCGCGTTGGCCGAGTTTTATGATTATTTGGTGTGTTGCTGTCTTTCCTCTTTTATTTGTTTTGTTATGGATTAGGCATCACGACAGGTCGTTTCATGAGTGGCTGTTATGGAAAATTCGTGCCCCGTTAATATGGATGACCCGAATTATGAAAAGTTTTTCTGAGGAAGAAATTTTTTCAATGTACTTATGCCTCGTTAATATAAAAACTCCCTGTTTGAACAATGGACAAGGGAAGAATGCATACAGCCCATTTGGGCCCATGTATTTTGGTCTCGTTAATATGGACATCGTTTGAAAAAAGAAGGGGAGTCCGAACGCAAGTTAAAGAAGGGCGCGCAGGCCGGGAACCTATGGGACAGCCGATACGGCCGAATGCCTGAACGAGTCCTGTGGAGTTGGAAAGAATCAAAGCGGGCATGTGGTCGTTTTGGGAGGGGGAGGGACTCAAGAGCGGAAAGGAACGTATACAGCAAACTGAGGGTCAGCTAAGTAAGAAAGACCCTGAATGGAGGGAACCGGGAGATTTCTGGGTGCAGCGGCAGCGCCCCAACGAGAGGCCGCAGTCGGGAAAACAGCAACATGTGATCGCAATAAAATCTGCTGAACGTGAGCACAGAGGCCGGTAAAAGCGTAGGAAAGAAATAATAGGAAATAATAGGAAAGAAGACAAGATCCAAAAAGTGGGGGTGGGAACTGAAGTTTTTCTTTCCCAAAACACAACGTGTGTTCCATGAAGCCGTTAACGCTTTTCGGTCCGAGTTAAGACACACTCACGAAGTAGAGCGACAAAAGAAAGGCGGGGAGCACGCAACAAGGATCGGGCGTCGCGTCCTGGACGCCCTTCCTTCTCATGCTCCTGGTTTTCGTCACTGTTGCGGTGCCGAACTGCCACATTTTGCGGCCCGGGCGGTCCGCATGTCGGCTTCGCCTTGAGTCAACGATGCGGTCTTGAGAAGGTCTGAGCTCTTCGTAGTCGGCTAGCCGTCGTTCTAAACTGTACTTCAGCTTGCAGTGTTTCTTTTATAAGAACACCTACAAACGGCGCAGGAAAGGGCTGTTCGATAGCCCTCTGCCGCCTGCCAACTTGACTCCCTCGCTTCCTCACATAAACAGTACAAGGCAGAAAAAAGAGAAACAGATGGAAAGGCAGGGAGGTTAACTAGGCAAAAAGAGTGCAAAGAATCAGGAGCCTGTAATCCTCAACTTTAGTCTGACTTTTGGCATGGCGGGAGTTAAACGCAAAAGAACGGAGCTGAACGTAGGCGCGGAGCGGGACATCTGTGAATACAAGCGGCAAAAGCCATCTCAGTCAATCCAAGCCGTGAGGGACTGGACCTAAGTTCAACTAGGCTTCAGCCTCGTCAGGTCGATGGTAGCATCGATACTACAGGACTTCGATAAATGGCTCAACGTCGGCATCGCTCATCGCAGCGTCAGCCACAGTCCGACAGCGCCCAGCCCAGTTCGAAGAAATGGAGTCAGCCTTGTTAATGTGGTTCGGAAATGTGTGTGCGGATGGTTCTGTCGTGAGCGACGAAATGCTTCAACAGATGGCTCGCTGCCTCGGTAACATTATGGGTGCGTACTCTTCCTTCTCCCCCGTCTTGATAGGTTTTACCTGTGATGACTTACGGAATTTTTGTTCGGTAAAACAGGGTGATGTTTACTGAGAAATATTATTCTACAGTATATATAGGCATTACTAACTTCAGCTACTCATGAGGATAGCTTACAAAATTTAAGAACAAACATGACATTTTAGGTCGGCGGATTCATGAAGAGGGGTAACATCGACAGCTCGGCTGATTTTAATTACAAATTTAATTTAAAAAGCGGCCATTAATTATAGTTTTTCTCAAAAAATACTTTTCATTTTTATTCATGACACGTTATTATAGATGACTCGCGTTATGGACAGTTTTGGTCAAACACCAGTGTCCATACTAACCAGGCACGACTGTATTCCTATTTTTTCCCCAATTTAATGTATTCGGTCGCAAGACAATGTACAGTGTATTAAAAAAAGCTTGGCAATCATCAATTTGCTTTTTACGAATTAAGAAAAAGAGCATATCGTCATTGTTGTCATCGTCACTAGGGTCAACAGCATTTGTCTTTTCAGTATATAGTAAGAACTGGCTTGTTTTGTTTCTAATACGGATTTTATCCATCTTGTTCAGATGGGATAAACTCTTTGTATTGCATTATGGGCCTATGCGCAGTAATGTGGTACCCATGTAGGCCTTATAATAAAACGGACCAAAAAAATGGTAGGCGAAAAGGGGAGAGGATTGCTACTTTAGTGCAGGACTGGACATCGAGTCTCCGGAGTTTTTATTTTATCCGGGATATTAATTGTTGTATAAAATTAAGAGTAAAATACAGCCTTCATGCGACAAAAATTTGGCTTTCCTATATATGCCAGGATTACCGAGAAATGTATATTTGCATAAAGTTACGGTTTAATTTAATGATTTTTTTTTAGGTCGAGCGCCCGACCCCAACCTCATATTTTGAGTTTGAGGTGAGGTTGAGTGAGGTCGCCAATGGTCACCTGAAAAGTGAGGTGAGGTCGCCTGGGGGACCTCAACCTCAATTTATGAGGTTGAGGTTGAGTGAGGTCGCCAAATATGTTTTGAGTTTGACGTGAGGTCGAAGTTTTTGAGGTCAAATGCCCGCCTCTGGTCAGTATGCAATAAATAAATAAACGTTTAAAACAAGCAAGTAATTTTATTACCGCCTTGTTTCCAGGCTGGGGCACCAAGCACTACTGCATATTGGACCAATATGCTTCCCACATTTGAGTGTACATCCCACTGATCTCCATAAAATGTTCGTGTATAGGTTCACTTAGTACATCTGCAGTTGTCTCTAAAACCAACCAATGAAAACTGAGATTTTTGGCTACGACGTAGGGCAACACTTACGAAAGTAAATTTATTTACTCCAGTGCAAGTTCCTTTGCACCTGTCATTGCAGTTCAGTCGTCCAGTGTCTGAAATGTGATGTAATGTCGTCGGGATGTGCGAATGTAAAGTTGGATTACATCAACATTCCCTTCCCAACCTCGCAATGTCGACAACTGAGACGCCTACCACATCTAGCAGTGTCAGCCGTTTGTTTCCTTTTCATTGCTAAGCGTAGCCTTCCCGACCCCGATGCTGAGAACTTGATGACATGTTGCCACTTGCGAGTTAATGCTGCGCCCCGTGGATTACAATAATTTGTATTATCTCATGCTGAGAATGTGCAGAGCGACACGTTTTATCTTCACTGATACCGATAAGACGCGGAAAAAACGTCTGTTCAAGGGCATCATCGTAGTCATTTGAGCAGCCCGATTCACTGCCCCTTCTATGAGAGCTCTCGGAAGGAAAAGCCCGCGATGGTGGCCTTATCAGGTTCACTTCTTCACTATCGCCTACAATAGCGCGTTTTTTTCTTGTTCATTGTTTCCATTATCGCCGTGTTGCGTTAGCCCAGGAAAGTCTTCTGATAAATAGGTTCTAGCTATCTGCTCCAGGATGCACAAAACGAAGGCGCACACATGAAATGTAGGTGAAAACTGGTGCAACCCTTTTCTCCAACTGTAGATCCTGGCCAGTTTGGCGCGACACCAAGCTTTGGCCTACTTGTAGCTTCTTTTTTTTTTTTTGACGTTTGAGGTCATGATACAAAATTGCGGTCCACGCGGCTGCATTTCTGCAGAGAAGAAACGCAAAAACACCTCGAGATGTGCGGTGTTACTGCTGGATAAATGATCCTAGATAACGAAAAATAATAGTCTTTCACTGCGGCGTCCCTCGTACCCTTTATTGTAAAACTCTGACGACATAAAAAAAATGTGCAGCTTCCAGATGAGAAAAAACTTCCAAGCATTATGGTGTTTCAATTACAATGACGAGCAGGATCGCCGACAACGAAGCTCTGCAGCGACAGCATTTTGTTAGAATTGCAGCTACAAAGAAAATAGTATTTCCCGTGTTTTGGCGGTATTTCAGAAATAGAAATGCTAAGCGTTTTCATTACATCGATGACAAAGTTTCCAGTTTTGTGATACCATATGGTCGGAATACGGAATACACAAGAATTCATATGAATGGGAGCTCAGTGTACAGAACCGTTTGAATTTATAACGTACAGGTCAAGACTAGCTGCTGGTAGTGAGGCCACCTATCGGCCATCGTCACAAAACCTCACGCCTTTCTTAGGTCACGCGATGTGTCCTGTTAATCACTGGATAACGCACTAGGACAATTAACGAAGATTCCTTATGGAATTTAACAAAGGTGTACTAAGAATATTCAACGTCACGTAATTGCGTTTGATGCAGCACTTAGAGAGGAGCCGTTGCTTTAACAGCAACTCAAAAATCAGTCCTGTGTAAGGACATACACGAGATTGAGTACAACTAACACACCACCGAGTCTCGATCCTCTCATTTAAAACCGGAAAGCTTTTCTTCGTTTTTTGAAACGAAGTGCGACAATGAAAAATATTTGGCCCCTTTGTTTTTTCTGACATTGTTTCGCATCATCAGTGCCATCCTTAGCATGCAGGTTATAACTGGCAGTATGTTTTTTTTTTTTTTTTCATAAGGATCCAGGACGATTTTGATGACATATGCCTGCAACTGAATGAGGAGAACAATACTATTCGCGAATTTTGTTGCTCTCGTCAGTTAGCAACTGTGCTGTACTTCAATTTTTGTGTGCAAAAACTCATAGGCTAGAAGAATTCTTTACGAAGTTGGCTTGGCATAATGAAGGGTAAGTTCGAAAATGATGTTCAGATTTCAGAAGGGACCGCACAGGTGTTCATGAAGAAGAGGGAAGTGGAGGGCCGATCATCAAGGCCGATGGAATCGTTCAATAGGTGGACTGAGAATTGCGGTTTTAATGACGATTGATGTTTAGTGATGTGGTTAATAAATGTCCTCGTGTTGAACGCATCACAATTTGCGTAATACAAAACCTCAGCTAGAGTTCTCCGCGTACTGCTAGCGCCACCTAATGGTCATCGCGCTCCTCACTCAGTAAGAAAACTGCGGCTACCGAGGCTGGAGGCGCGGAAGGGCGGCGAAACCGAAGGCAAGATGTTGTGTATACGAGTGCTCTGCTAAGACAAAAAGGTTGTTCTTTATTCGATTCCACCGTATCCGGACGAAAAAGAACAAAGGCGGTAAAGTTGGATTCGCGCGGTGAACGTGTACGGTGAATGGGCTGGTAGTCCCGTACATATGCGGAAGGGTGCACGGATATGTGATACCATTTAAGGAGGTAGACATTTAGCGCACGTAGGGCCCATGCCTAAAATTATGTAATACAACGTGGCAGAGTTAACTGGGTCGATGTTGCTAGTTCACGCGGGTTGAGAAAGTTTAAGGCGAAAATGTTTATCCAGGTGAAGTAGCTTGTTTTCAACGTTTAGTTAACGCAGTTTATGGTAGAAATTGCTTTCACAATTTAACCAAAACCCTTCAACATTCTTATTTTTTGCGCAGTCATCAAGCGTTACCGACCTATTTGCTGTTTCATGTTGTGAAGAAGTTAGCACAAACAACGCAAACAATGGAAGAAAAGATGAGATACGTAGGACGATTGACTAACCCTGCATGCGACCTGCATTCCAAGGGATAATATTTGTTAGTCGTTACGTGCATGGCACCTACGTTAAGTTGCACATAGCGTACGTAAAGAGCAAGAAGCTACAAAAACATTGATATAACAAGGTCACACGTGGTCTTCTTGGCAGTCGTATGCAACTGATGAAGGAAGCGGTACAGTGCCCTGGGAGGAGGTTGTCCAGCCATGACGTCACCTGGTTATGACAGTGCGGTTAATCCGAAGTTAACCTGAAGTCACGTTCGGCTATTGGAGTGTCAAGGTACCACATTTCTCAATGTGCCTTCTTGTTAATTAACAAAATCAAATCAGCTAACATTTGATTGATAACGTTAGCTGGAGATGTGCACTCAAAAATATTCAGCATGAGCACCTATGCGCTTTAGTTTTTTTTTCACTTCTTTGTTATTATTGGGAGAAAATCTATCCCGCGATATTTGCGAATATTCGCGTCACTACCGAAAATAAAAATTAGTCACCGCACGCATGATGGTTCCGCGATGGACACGGAACTTAATTATAATCATGATGCTGCACCATTAGGTGCAAATGAACGTTCCGATGACCAAGATAAACTGTTCGTACAAGGTGTTAGTGACAGTATGCTACAGGGTACGCGCGTGCACTATATACCCAGCGAGAGCCTATATTGCACTGCGGTACGAGCGGCCTGAAGGAATGCATGCGCCTCTTGTATCTCCGTGACCTTGTCCTGTATGCAGTTCTAAGTGCAAGTATGCTTTTCTGGTGATAGCCGATTTTCTACTGAACATGAAGCCAGTATAATTCTCGCACGTAATGATATTACAGCAATCAGAAAGAGAAAATGGTATTAAAAGAGTGTTGCCGTCGCCAGCCTGCTGCGGCACAGCAGAAACTCCACATTGCTAAAAAAAAAATGGGTCTGCGTGCTTTTATTGACCGCATTAAATTGCACTCAAGAACAAATATCGCATGCTCTAATTTTGCATTTTAACGCTCTGTTTTCTCAAACTACAGTCTCAAGTGAAAGACTAAAGACTAAAGTGCCTAACAATCGCTGAATACTATAGGTCTGCAGCCAGACTGTGCAGATTCTTCTCGAGCGCAATGAGAAAAACGGCTCAGCATTATCTGGTTAAGCCTTAGCCCTGTGAAAACGTTTTTTTTTTTTTTTGTTATTCTCACTGTTTGTATATTACAGAGGATAAGACAATGCAGAGTTATTCGAATGGTCCGACAGAAAATATTATGCCATATAACAGTATCAATAGCAGGAAGAGATTTCTCAGCGATCATCATCTCATACATGGTGCAAAGTAACACGGTGTTATCCCTACATACTAAACATTCACGGTTATTCTTTATTAAATAAATATAAAGAAATACAATTTAAAACTGGGCATCAGTAATAGCGTTGTTTACGTTACATCAACATGTTTCATTGAGTAGCTCACTTCTATCCTACACTACCATATTGGCCACTACGTGAAACAAAGGCGAAAGCGCGACTATTACCGTAAACAGTACTATCAACCCTTCTACAAACGGCAAGCTAGCTGCGTGGTCTTCTTATCGAGTAAACGTCGGGTTGTCCTGGCTCCTACTCAGAGCACACAAATATGGCTGCCTGGCGCTGCGCACCATGTCTTGCTGGGCAAAACCCGCACACGTGTCTCGAGAAAGACGAATAGTAACAAAACAATACAGGACTGTTACCGTGAGCTTTGACCTACATTACCAACTGGGATTCTCCCCTCGTTATCTTTCAATGTGTATTGTCACAAAGCGAGTCGCTATATAGTTCTGGAGGCTTGCTTTGGCTCACAACCACACCGACGAGTTCCCCGAGTGGCCACCTTTGAGCTACTGCCTTTGATCATTCATCAATCGGCTTTTACACCTTCAGCTCGTTGTCATGGCTCGGGAAGCTTTCCGCTTGACCGTCCTACTATTCGGTGAGTTGTTGAGTAAAAGGTCGAAGCTTAAGGCAATTTTATTTACTATTCTGGGCGGATTTTCTAAACTTATATAGAACTTTTTGGATACAGCTTTTCATGAGCAGATGCATCCGCATTTGTGTTGCATTTGCACTCACTTTGTGCACATTTTGATCGAACTTGTCTGTTACGTCTACAGAAAGGCCTTTTGTGGACAAAATCCCTAGCAGTACATCTAGAAGTAATGCGTTAACGCATAGTTAAGACCTGCACTAAGAGATTTGGTAATTGATAAAGCGATCAGAGCGGATATACAGTCACTGTAAGCATTTCAAAAGAAAGCAGCGCGCATGGCGGCATGAAAAAGTGACACAGAGCACAGCGGTGATTAGGTGTTCTGCATGTCGTTTCTTTTTACAATCTTTGTGCACTGGTTTCCTTAAAAAGAAATCGATATCGACTGCTATAGATAGTCAATTTATCGTCTGTATATATCAATTTTATTCGAAACAGACATTTGAATTTATTACCACTGGTGGATTTCATACATGCCAATTATGATCTTTGTTGCTTTCTTTCTCTCCAACCAGCCCTTTCCTTTGTCACTGCTCAGTGGGTAAGTCATACTGTCATTGTTTCTCTCATAGTCACGGCTTCTTCATGCTGCTCATGAAATTTTGATCCGTTTTTCTGTCCTTCTTCCTTCTCTACTATCTGGGCACATCCAGCAAGTGCGACCCATCGTGTCGGTGGCGGGCAACAACGCTCGCAATTTCGGAGCCAGCGTGGGTGTACGCGCCGAAGGTGTTATCCACAAGTTTCCGAGCAGCGGGGCCAAGATAATCGCCACTGCCGAGGCTTCCAAGAGCTTCGGCCGCGCTGGTGGCCACGGCTGGAATGCCCCTCCACAGGGACAAATTGGCATTCGTGCCGAGTTGCCCATTGGCAGGAAATAGGCCTGTGAAAGACATATGACCGGAGAGCTTTCAACTTGGAATTTTTCGCCTGTTCTGAATATTTTGGTTTCTTATTATGGGGCGTGAAAAGAAACTTTCAGTAAATGGTTTGTACCTTATTTGAATAAGTCTTACACGTCATATTTTTGTGCACCAAATATTTGTCGACTTTTCGCGACATTTCTTTAGTACTCCAAGCAGAGCTAATAAATTAAAAGACGACTCTTGCCTTTTCAAACACACACTGACAACATGACCGCGTAGGAAGGAAGACCAGTTACCTGTATTATGCAGTTGCAATTAGAGGGACAGAAAGATGATGAAGAGGAAGAAGTTGAATTCATACTACCTGTGTTTCTAGTCGACGTAAATGTACACTACCAGCATTTGGCGTCTGCGTGTACAGCTATCTTTACTATGAATATAACATTGCTCCACAGTCGATTTATTGCTAGCGCATAATCTTTCAGGCAACTGCCTTACTTTGTATGTTATACTTTGTGTTCCTTGAATAACGACTGTTGCATATAGATAACCAAATTACTACAGCATGCAATGCCTATACTTCAATAATGGATTCTGCTATAAACAGTGAAGCTATTTTTCAGTATAAAAAGAAAATGAAGTTGCTTTCTTTTTTATTACTTCTTAGCAATGCACCAAATATGTGTGAGATGTAGTGTTTGTCTTACTCTATTATTTTGCTTGCTTTTTGTGTCGGGAATTGTAGCGTTACTGATGTATTTTCTTTGTTTACGATGCCATATTTCTTATTTAATTTCTTACTATGCCAAAATATAATGTTGTGAATTTTTTTTCCATTTGTTATGTTTTGATTTGGTAAAACTGACTTTTTCCATCCTAATGCCATTAATGTGTGACCCGGGGTGAGGCCTCGTCGGGAAGTATTTCACCAGCTTCTCCTTTTTGCCTCATCCCGTGGGCATGTTCAGTGTACACATGTTTCGTGGCCGAATAAACTTACTTGATTAATATTTGATTGACTGAATAATTGATTGATTGTTATGTAATTGCAATATGCACGCACTGCCTCAGTTAAGTTTTGTTCAGATATGATCGTGTCTCTCTTTTGTGATGAACTCAAACGTAAGACTATGAGAAAGGAGAAAATGAATCAATAAAAGAATATGAATACTGTTCCCTGAATGACCTCATTGTTTTGCTGTACGGCGAGATCAACGAATGCATATTTTTATTTATTTCTTTATTTACAATACTGCTAATCACAACAGAGGGGCCCCTTCAGGGTGGGAAAAGAGTGAGAGAAAGAAAAATACTCACGCAAGACTATTCAAGCAGACATGTGGGAAGGAATTGATACCACAAATGTCAACAAAATTACAGAGTCAAGCAGCCATCGCAATATTGCACAGACTGCGCCTAATACACAAGCTAATATACACAAGCATACAGATAGCAGAAAATTGAATACAGGATTCAGGAGAGCCTTTGGGAAAGCACTGTGCGAACGTTCATACATCAATCAAAGATAGAAATTTAATTATCAATGTGACTTTCTAGAGCCAGCTATCTAATTTGTTCCATTCCACTACTCTGCGAGGAAAGAAAGACTATTTGAATCCATTGTTTTTAGCATGAAAAGGAAGGCGAGTGACGGCATGGTGACTTTTTGTGGCAAAACAAGATGAGAAAATTATATATTGCGAGCTTTCGAAACCTAAATATCTCTTTATTATTTTAATCATGAAACGTAAACGACTAATTATATTAAGCTAAAAAAAAATGTCTCAGTCCTGCTTTTGAAAGGAGCTCGGTAACATGTTCTTCCATATTTGTTAAAAAATTAGCAGTAGCTCATCTCTGCTATGCCAGGATATACGCTGCGTGAGCTTGTTTTATCTTGGCTTACCCCGGCTTTTCCTAGGTTTATCTTAGCTTATGTCGACTTATCATGGTTTATCTTGGCTTGTCGAGGCTTATCACTACGCCCTCAGTTTCCCCAGACAGACAACACTGTATACGATGCACGCGTTTATTTAGCGAACACTGGTGGCTTACCAACGCCGGTCTACGAACTACGAGTTAGGAACACCGAAATACTCTGTCATGGGCACCGTTGCGCTTCCTTTCTCTCTCGCTTGACACACCCCGCTAGAACCAACACCCTCTTCTTCTTTTATGTGGTGTTGGTAGAACGTTTAAGCTACGTCTTTAGGATTGGAACGCGACAGCGTTCTTCCCCTTCTTTCATCCATGTTGCAAATGCTGGTGTGCGAGCGCCGGTCTCCGAACACCGGTGGTTTACGAACGCTGGTCTACAAATGCCGATCTACGAACGCCCAACTACACTGTCAAGGACACAGTTGCTTTCCCTTTCTTTTGGTCGACACACCCCCTTTCTCCTATTCCTCCTCCTCTTTATTAACTATAATGTCATGGGCATGGTTGCTCTTTTCTCTCTCTCGCTCCACACACCTTTTCTCCTTTCCTCTGCCGGGATGGCGGCGGCAGCGGTTGTGCCCTGTGACGTAGCGTGGCTCTCGCGCATGCGCAGCGCGCTTGGTCGGCGAAGAGTACACGCAAAACTCCTTCCAAACCGTGTAGTGTAGCTCAAGCTACAAAACAAACCTTACTGCCCTACTCTGCGCCCTCTCCAGTTTATGAAAGTTTGGATATCTAAATTTGCCGCAAATGACATTAGCATATTCGAAGACGGACTGACTTAAACGCTAGGATGGGACTTAAATGCTAGGAGGCTTATATTACTTGATGAATCGCAAAGTATCCTCTTAAGGTAATAAAGTTTTGTCGTCACGCTGCTGAAAATAGTGGAAATTTGATGGTTCCTTCGAAGGTCCTCCCTTATACGCAGGTCAAGGCCGAACGAGAGGAAGAAGATGGCTACACGGTATGAAAGAGCAGTGAACAAGTGTAGAGGGGGGGGGGGGGGGGAGCCTCATTTAGTAGGTTGAGCCAACGTTTAGACAAGTGGACTTGTCTTCGTCTGGGCATAGCGATCATGGCAGGGAAGGGTTTAAATACAATTTGCTTCTGAATAATAAAATCTGGGGAGGGGAAGGGTAGGTGAGAAGAAAGCAGGTCAAAGAGTGCGTAAGGGAGAGTGAGTGAGAAGAAAGTAGGTCAAGGAGTGAAAATCAATATTAAAAAAAAATGTTTCTTAAGCATGTATTTCTCAGCCTTATCCTGTGGCCTGACAAAGAAATAAAAGAGGCAGTACCAGGGAAAACTACAATGCGGGGTGGATGATTAGTCAGCACCTAAAGCAGGTTCCGTGCAGACCCACCTTTCTTGAAAAGGAACAGGCATTCCAAAGGTCTCGATAAGAAATATATCTGCAGGGGAACAATCCTCAAAAGCTTTCCGCAAAGGGGGGCAGAAGGTCAAAGAAACAGAATAATAACAAGACAGTGAACCACACCTGCAATGCCAAAAAAAAAAAAAGTTGAAGAGCAAACTAAAGTACGAAGTGATAAGAAGGAAACGTGTTTGGAGAAACACGTGCAGCTTATGCTATTGCGGAGGGGAAATAGAGTGTACACGTGCTGTGCCTAAACTGCACAATTAACGCGATGTGCGATTGTTTTCCCGAATAGTTATGGTGCAGAGGGAATATATTTAGGGATTATAACGTACGTTGCAGCAGTGGCGTAGCGGTAGAACATCCGCCTCGCATGCAAGAGGACCGTGGTTCGAATTCCGATGCCGCGCAATTCTCCACCGGATAAAAAAAAAACATCCGCGTGTCGGTGGAATTGCATAAACAGGTCTGTGGTGCGACCTGATGCTGGTGAACACCGCCGGCAATACACTACCTCACCAGAACAGGAGTTGGCCACCCTGATGCAGTAATTGGCCGCAACCTCCTATGATTAGTCCTATAAAACCCCGACCCTCAGTCACCAGCGGCTGCGGAACAACTGACCACAGCGGCGGTCAGACCTGTGACTCAGCAAGGGGTGCTAAGAATTCCAGGCTCCGCTGGACAGGCCGCCATTGGAAACTGACCCTGGCAACGCTTAACGCTAGAACCTTAACTAATGAAGCAGGGTTCTATGCTGTTAGAGGAACTAGAGGGCATGAAATTGGGTGTCATAGGGCTTAGTGAGGTTAGGAGGCCGAATGAGGCATATACTGTACTGAAGGATGGGCATGTACTGTGTTATCGAGGTTTACCAGAGAGGCGACAACTAGGGGTAGGTTTCCTTGTCAATAAGTATATAGCGGGTAATATAGATGAATTCTATAGTATTAATGAGAGGGTTGCAGGCATCGCAATTAGGCTTAATAAGCGGTATAAACTGAAGGTTGTACAGGCCTATGCACCTACATGTAGTTATGATGATCAGGCAGTTGAAAGCTTCTACGAAGATGTAGAATCGGCAATGCGAAAAGTAAAGACGCAGTATACTGTACTAATGGGCGACTTCAATGCCAAGGTGGGGAAAAAACAGGCAGGAGACAAGGCAGTAGGTGACTATGGCGTTGGTTCTAGGAATAGCAGGGGGGAGTTACTAGTTGAGTTTGCAGAGCGCAATAACTTAGGAATCCTGAATACCTTCTTCAGCAAATGGAAGAACCGGAAATGGACATGGAAAAGTCCTAACGGGGAGACTAAAAATGAAACTCACTTCATACTGTGTCAAACCCCCGCCATTATGCAAGATGTAGAGGTAGTCGGGAAAGTGCGATGCAGTGACCACAGGATGGTGAGTTCCCGAATTAGCCTAAATCTGAAGAAGGAACGCAAGAGGTTAGTAAGAAAGCAGTCCATTAACGAATTAGCGGTGAGGGGGAGGGCAGAAGAGCTTAGGACCTCGCTACAGAATAGATATTCAGCTCTAACCTAGGATGGCGACATTACCCTAGAGGCAATAAACAATATTTTCAGAGATATTATTACTGAGTGCGCTGTAGAAGTAGCCAGTAGGATAGTTAGAGAGGATACCGGTAAGCTGTCTAAGGAGACGAAAGATTTGATTAAGAAACGCCAGAATATGAAAGCTTCCAATCCAACAGACCGTATAGAATTGGCAGAGATATCAAAGCTAATCAATAAGTGCAAAGTGGCCGATATAAGGAAGTGTAACATGGAAAAATTGAGCACGTTGTGAAGGACGGGGGAAGCCTTAAAGCGGTGAAGAAATTAGGCATAGGCAAAAATCAGAAAAATGGTAGGGGTAACATTAAGAGATAGAAAGCGTGCAGAGTGGGTCAGAGAAATAACGCAAGTTAACGACATTCTAGTGGAAATTAAGAAGAAGAAATGGACATGGGCAGGACATGTAGTGCGAAGAGAGGATAACCGATGGTCGCTGAGGGTAACAAACTGGATTCCAAGGGAAGGAAAGCGTAGCAGGGGGCGGCAGAAAGTTAGGTGGGCGGATGAGATTAAGAAGTTCGCAGGGGTCAAGTGGATGCAGCTAGCACAGAACCGGGTTAAGTGGAGAGATATGGGAGAGGCCTTCGCCCTGCAGTGGGTATAATCAGGCTGATGATGATGATGATGATGATGAAAAATCAGATCTATGCGCTAAAGGACAAGGCGGGCAACGTTATTACGAATACGAACAGAATGGTCAAAGTAGCCGAGGAGTTCTATATACTGATCTCTACAGTAGCCAAAGTAGTCAGGACCGCAATGAGATTCGCGGTAGGGAAAAACAGTCAGACGTTCCACCAGTGACAAAAGAACGAGGTTAAGAATGCAATGGAAACTATGAAAGGGGGGAAAGCAGCTGGAGACCATCCAATAACTATAGATTTGTTGAAGGACTAGGGGGATATCGTGTTAGAAAAACTGGCTACCCTGTATAAGCAGTGCCTCGTGTCATCGATGGTACCGGAACCATGGAAGAATGCAAACATTATCCTCATCCATAAGAAAGGGGACGCTAAGAACCTTAAAAACTGCAGACCAATCAGCTTACTGTCTGTTAAGGTATTTACTAAGGTGATCGCTAATAGAATCAAGACAACCTTAGACTGCAATCAAGCAAAGGATCAAGCAGAGTTTCGGAAACGGTACTCTACTATCGATCATATCCATACCATCAACCAGGTGATAGAAAAATGCTCGGAATATAACCAGCCCTCATACACAGCATTCATTGATTACGAAAAAGCATCTGACTGAGTAGAAACCTCGACGGTGATGCAGGCATTGCGCACTCAGGGGTAGACGAGCCATACGTGAAAGTACTGGAAGATATATATAGTGGCTGCACAGCAAGCATAGTTCTGCATAAAGAAAGTAACAAAATTCCCATAAAGAAAGGTGTTAGGCAAGGAGACACAATCTCCCCAGAACTATTTACAGCTTGCTTAGAGGAAGTATTCAGAGACTTGGAATGGCGTTAGGGATAAGGGTAGATGGAGAATACCTCAGTAATATGCGATTTGCTGATGACATTGCCTTGATAAGTAAATCAGGATATGAACTGCAAAGAATGATTGGTGACCTAAACAGGAAAAGTAAAAGGTAGGTTTGAAAATCAATATGCAGAAGACTTAGGTAATATTCAGCAGCCTCGGGAAGGAACAGCAGTTTACATTAGGCAGCGAAGCACTGGAAGTAGTAGGCGAATATGTCTACTTAGGACAGGTAGTAACCGCAGATCCGGACCATGAAAAGGAAATACCAAGAAGAAATAGATTGGGATGGAGCGCATTTGGCAAGCACTCGCAGATTATGACTAGCAACGTACCGGTATCGCTCAAGAGGAAAGTATACAACAGTTGCATCTTACCTGTACTCACCTATGGGGCTGAAACGTGGAGGCTAACCAAGAGGATTCTACTTAAGTTGAGGGCAACGCAGAGGGCTATGGAACGAAAAAAAAAAGTAGGGGCAACATTAAGAGATAATAACCGTGCAGAGTGGGTCAGAAAAATAACTCAAGTCATTGACATTCTAATGGAAACCAAGAGAAAGAAATGGGCTTGGTGAGGGCATGTAATGCGAAAAGAGGATAACCGATGGTCGCTTAGGGCAACAAATTCGATTCCAAGGGAAGGAAAGCGTAGCAGGGGGCGGCAGAAAGTTAGGTGGGCGGATGAGGTTAAAAAGTTCGCAGGGGTCAAGTGGATGCAGTTAGCACAGAACCGGGTTAATTGGAGAAATATGGGACAGGCCTTCGCCTTGCAGTGGGTATAGTCAGGTTGATGGTGATGATGAACATTCCTTTAGCGATATTTATTCCTGCTAGTTCCAATGTTCTAAATTTATGTCTCTGTATATTTTCTGTCCCTTGCCGATTTAAAGCCTGACTGGAGAACACATAATTTAATTTCTTAAAACTTATAGTATTTCTGATTAAAATGCTGGGAAACTGCTTTCGGGATCTCTTTGCCTGTGTCTGCCCGATGGCCATGAAGCCTTATGTTCATTGATTACCCTATCTCTCTGATGTACTGTTTAAGACAGCCGGAGCATCCTAGAAGGCATACAACATTTGAAGGGGTGCAGTTAAAGCATAATTTTATGGGAAGTCTGAACTCGCTTGCAATGCTTTTTACAGTGGTGTCTTTTTGTATATGATTGCACGTCTGGGTCGAAAGCAAGGATGCGATTGTGTTGAATGCTTTCTGTCGAGTTTAGAACGTACTAGAATATAGCTGATGTTTGTATTACGTTTGTATGTTGCCCTTGGGGCCCCAGGGAAAATACCTTTCAGGTTTTCATTGCACGTTAGTATATATGTCTGCAGAATGTTGTTTATGTTTAGAAGGGCATTGGAGTATCTATATAGTTATGAAAGAAGGTTAGCGTTCAGTGTTGACGCCTGGTCATTTCGTGGGCACATTGTTGCGGTTTAATGTGCTTGCTTTTTAGAGGGCTATATTAAGGGAGTTAACGGAATAGTTCCTCTGAATCAGTGTTTTTTTCAATGAATTTAGTTCGTTTATGTAATCAGTATCATCGCTAAATATTCTTCTAAGCCATGTCACCTGTCCTACAAATATTCCTTGCTCAGTTTACTTATAGTCGGAAATATGTGGCAATAAATTTCCATTGGTGGTGTAGTCGAACATGAGGCACTGTTTCTTGGTAGTCCCAGACATGGTAGCAATTTTCTGGTAATTAACAGTGGCCTTCCATGTGTTGCATGAATGCATTAAGACATCTGGCTCTGTATTGAGTTTTATTTGATCGGATATGAAGTTCACTACAGAGTACAGTATGCAATCATCAGCGTAAAGCCTAATTTTCACGTTGTTCTCATCTACAATATCATTTATGAAATCAAGAACAACAGGGGCTTAAAACAGAGCCTTGATGAATGCCTGAAAAAACCGGTGATATGGTCGAGTGTTTTTCATTAAATAAAGCGGTATTGCCGGACGGGACGGGACGTAAGATATGATTAAAACCATTTGCATAGTTGGCCGTTTTTAAGTATTCCCCGAAGTTCGATCATCGTTCGGTGGGAAAAATCTTATCGAAGGCCTTCGCAAATTCTATAAATGCTGCGTCTATTTGGCTGCGGTCATTAATAGCTGAAGCAAAATCATGTACGCTTCCTACGAGTTGGGTTATTGTGGACAAATCATCTCTGAAACCATGTTGCACGGGTGAAATAATTTGTTACGCTTCAAGAAAAACAGTGAATGTGTTTGTGGAATATATGCTCAAGTAATTTACAACATGTATGTGTTCAAGCTATCGGAAAGTAGTTTGAAATTCTTTGTTTATCGCCTTGTTTGAATATATGTTTTATATAGCTACCTTCTATTCATTTGGTGCAATGCTGTTGCAAAGAGGAACATTAAATATGACAGCACGGCTTTTAGAAGTCTATTCAGCGTAACTTTTTAAGAACGCATTTGGCAGGCTATCGTGGCCGGGAGACTTATGTTCTTCTAGGTTTAACAGAATATTCTGAATTCTCACGAACAGTGTAGCGCTGGAGAGGATGGAAACGGTTGGCGGATGCAAAGGGTTCGTAAGCAGCCTTCGAACCTCCACCTGGCGACGCGTAAACCTGGTCAACATTGGATACTGACAATTGAGACTCAGGAGCGGTTTCGCACTCTACCCTTCAAGAGGCTTCTTGTAAACGCTCGTTCCTTTATCACAAGCGGTCCTGTGCAGGAATAGCACCCTAAAGAGGCTTTTCGTGATTTGCTGTGGATTCACTCACAGACTACCTCTGTTTTTCAAGTTGGTAATAAATTCATTAAGATATTAGGCGTATACAGGCCTTGGCGTGTATATTTTTCAAAGTTAATTCCACATTCAAATAGTATAGGGCAGGCTAAAAACTTTTATTAGCATTAAGAGCAATGGGCATGGTTCAAGAGGTTCCAATAACCTCTTAAATGTGGTTTTCCCGCATGTTGGGGCTCCCCGGGCGTAGGTAAAAACGTCCCCGGAAAAAACGTTCCCGGAAGAAACTCCCCCTGAAGAAACGGCAGCAAGAAAAAAACGTCACCAAAGCAAAAACCGGCCCTAAAAGTGATTTCTTTTCGGACCCACATTAAAAAAAAAAAACAACGATGCACACTTTATGCCATTCTTTCTTGGCTTTGAGTTAATTGTAATCATCATTTGGAACCTGCGTCCTCTGGGCACCCGAAATGTTTACAAGAACTGCGTAAAAGCATGGCAAAAGAGCCATCTGGCTCTTTATACGTTGCGAGGTTCTGAGCTCTGCAGCTTGTTAAGCAGTCATATGGCAGGTCTAATAAACTTGCTACTACTGCCCACTGAGATAGGTACGAGCGGATCGGCGTATGGTTGTTTCAGGGAATCGCCTAAAGCAGAAGACCCCATCACTAGCATTACTTTCCAGACCATCTGGTGGCAAGGTTCAACCGTTCTTCTGAAGATGATGTAGAATTGGGATAAGGGTTATGATTGTATAAGCAGGACAAGGCTTAACCGGTTGTGCATCATGGCCAGACTAAAGCATCGCTCCAAGCTTCTCCGGTAAAGCCGGTGGCCAGCTCGCGTTCTTCCTCGCGAACAAAGCGAAGATGAGGCGCTGTCACTGTATTACCGCTCCCATCTTTTTTTTTTTTTTTTGAATGTCCGTCTCATTTCGATGTTCGTGGTCAATTCCAAGTCGACAGGTGAAACTGCTGTGATAAAGTTAGCATGCATCATTCATCACTGCAGCTCGCCACGGGGAAACGCAGTCTACTTCCTATAGCGCAAGGCTTCAGTCCCCGTTCGGGGACATTTTGTCCTACTTCGCAAATAGGCACATTTTTTCCAGGGACGTTTCTTCCGGGGCCATTTTTTTCCGGGGACATTTGCTCCGGGGACGTTTTTAACGGGCAGTTTTTACCGGATCCCGGACTCACCATAGCGCTATCGAATCGGTTGCACTTCACAAATCCTGCTGAGGGGAGGAAATATGAGCAAAGACAGCGGTAACTAGCCAAAGCAATTTATATAATTAACTCTTTCTGAAGCTGAAAACTTGGCGCCAAATCACTATTGCCTTGAAGGAGTTTTGTTTTGTCTTGGAAGGTTTCCAGAAAACAGGTGTTTTTGTGTCGACACTCGGCAGCTTCATCGCGTCACATAACACAACGTGGGCGAACCGTCCATTTTCCTCATTCTTCTTCATGAGCAATTTAGCCAGGCACGGCTATTACACTCGGAATTAATGGAAGGCGCACGTTCCCGTGGGCAAGAAAGCAGCAGCTTGCTTGTTCGGAAAACTGCCGGTGATGCCCGTGGAGCCTTAGCGGTGTTTCTTAAATTGCCGATGCTGGCGTTTGATCGCCGACATGAAATGCGCAATGTCGAGTTCTTAGGTGTTGTATATTTAAAGTAAATTTGTCATTTGCAGAAGTTGCCTCTTTCGTCAAAACGTTGATTTGCTAAAAGACTAAAAAAATGCCATCATAGCTTCTTTTTGCGGTCAGCTTCTCTTGAATTATTTTCTGAGCATACGTATAGGGCCTGCAGAGGCTGTATTATCTGACGAGGCCTCTGTCCTTCTGCTGCTCAGATGAATCTTGATTTTTCGATACGTGTTGTAGTCGTCACGTTTTAGGTACAGTAAGTACACCAGTCATTTGTCATTCGGCTACCACCCTCCCTCGTGAAGTGTTTTATAGTGAGAGCAGGTTTGCATAAGCGACGTATTGTCTTTGGATAATAAATATGATTTGTAAAGTTGAGAGCACCTTCTGAAACCCCCTTTTCTACAATTTCCGATAAAGAAAACCTCACGTGCATTGTTTTTCCTAGCTGTAAAGAAAGCCCGTGATATACAAAAATATCACGCGACTAACGCATTCGTGCGCCGCGGTTGGGGTGCTCTCAATCGTAGTTTGAGTAAACAGATTAGCTGCGGCCTTGACTCGACAGCCCAGTCCCAGGGGTAGGCTGATATGTTGGTGGTGGTTGCAGCCAGCGCGGTGAGCTCGCTGCGACTTGCACCATCACGTGCGCCGACTGCCTGAAGCGGACGAAGAACTCATAGCAGACATATCGACTTGCCACGGCGATGCTATCGTGGAGCCAATACCGCAGCTGATTTCCTTCACTGAAGGCCAGGTTAGGAGGAGCGCAATCGTGGCGTAAGAATGCACCAGTCAGGTGATATATTGTCACGCCACTGACGACGAGAAAAGATTGTGCTGGTCTGGGAGAAGAAGAGGAGAAAGCGTTGGTTCGTCGGGGCTAGTAGGCTTCACTTCGTCTCACTGTCATATCACTGTAAATAAACACCCCTTTGCTATTTCACCGTAACAACTTGGTGGAAGGTGCTCCGTTCGATCCCTAAGTACGGCGCAGCAAGACCAACTGGTGCTTCGCCGTAGTCGCCGCCTTGCTGGACTGCCACCGCTTCCAACCATCATGGAACACACCGAATCTAACCGTGCCAGCCGTGACGCTGCAAGCCAGGCTGGTGACAGGCCTGCGCCCTCCAGCTCTATTCCCTGCCAGCCTTACCGAGAACCACGACCGTTTGCAGAAGAAGAAGGTGAGGACATTCAGAAG
The DNA here is from genome assembly GCF_055883805.1 of Amblyomma maculatum. NCBI lineage: Eukaryota > Metazoa > Arthropoda > Arachnida > Ixodida > Ixodidae > Amblyomma > Amblyomma maculatum. The sequence continues at coordinate 81,372,222 of NC_139350.1, forward strand.
TGGCTACTTCATTATGAACGAGTTAGTCGATACAACTGGTGGGACCCTATCACCATGCTCACAAATGTCATTTTCTTTCTAACTCACATGGCTATGACCTGGTTCGAGAATAACGAGGACAATTTGACAACTTGGAAACGGTTTGCCACCGAGATAAAACAGCGTTTTGGTGACTCTGTACCGAGCAAAAAGCGGGCTGAGCAGACCCTTGCTCAAAGAGCTCAATTGCGGGATGAAACTTGTACCACTTATACAAAAGAGATCCTCAGATTGTGCAAATGTGTGAATTCCAATATGCCCGAAGAAGGCAGAGTCGGCCACATTTTGAAGGGCATCACGGCTGACGTGTACAACTTTTTAATTGTCAAAGCCATCCTTGAAACCGTCTCCGCTGTTATTATACACATCCGCGCTTTTCAAGCTCTCAAAACGCGTCGTATTGCGCCAAAATTTGGGCGGCTGGTCAACGTGCCTACTGTGGCCAGCCTTGATGACCATGCCCAACTAGATCTTCCGTCGACGATCCGGCAAATCGTGCGGGAAGAACTCCTGCTGCTCAACCCACTTCCCCTGCACGAATCTGCTGAGGTCTCTGTCCGGAGGGTATCTAGACGGCCGGCTTCACCACCACAAGCGATTACAGTGAAGCCTTTCGCACAAGCTCCTGAAGTTGCAACTTCTATTGACTATCCTCCTATACATTACGCCAACCGGAATGCGTCGATGCCTGACGCCCCAAGGTATGACGTCGCCTCAAGTGCACGTAGATCTTCCATTCGATCTACCAGGATTCCCGAGCAATATGAGCATTCAGCCAGACCTACGACGCGCCCAGCTGTTCCTTGCTCTTATCCACAACAGCATTTTTTACCTTGCCCGCCGATATGCTACCGCTGCGGCGTCGAAGGTCACATCGCCAGGTACTGCCGCAGTAGGTTCCCGCCTCGCTATAACCGTCCGGTGCCTCCAAAAGTACCTAACAATTTTCAATACAGTCCCGTTTTTCAGCAATCAAATACTCAGCGTGGGTATTACCGCAACATCCGTAACTAGAATCTCCGCGACCACTCCCCTGCATCTGATAGAAGTGTTACTCCTCCACCCGCCTTCCGTGCGCGTCGTTCTCCATCAGCGCGGCGGCGCTCCATGTCGCCTCAGCAGGAAACCTAACCAGCGCGACCAATGGGGGTGAGGCCGCTGGAAATGTGCTGTGTGCCAGCATCCCTCCAACAATAATGCTCAAAAACAAAATTCTTGTGTTCATTGATGGTGTCTGTACACACGGCCGGTCTCGAGGGAGAGTGCGTTTCTCTCTTCTCTTACGGCCTCTCCAATGGGGTCTGTTTCCACCGCCCGCCGCGCCTCGGTGGGGTCGCCACCGCTCCACTGCTGCTCCTCCGCTACAGCCGTTCACGCGCAAGGGAAACGCGCGCTCGCTCTTCCTGGTACGCAACAGTACACCATCGGCGCGTCGAAGAGTCGGCGGTGAGCAGTCCACACAACACGTAATCAGAGCAAGCTTGGAACGAGTCGAAATCCACACCAAAATTCACGGCACAAAGCACAACGCTGGCTGCAGCGGCATAGTGCGATGAGTGCACGCGGCGTGTGCACCAAGTCCAAGGGAACAAAACGCGAGTCTCGGGAAAAAGCCGGCAAAGCACGGGCTGCCGATCGCTTTGCGCTCAGACCAATGGAAGGAAATGGAAGTTAGGTGGCGCGCTTTAGCGCACGCGTTCATGACTTTAAAGCAGCGTCCCAGATGGTTCCTGTGAGTGCTTTCTTAATAGCCCCCGAGTCCATCTGTGTGCACGGGCAAGAAGCGGGGGTAAAAAGGAAAAAAAAAAGAAAAGACCCAATCTGTCTACCACGTGTGCGGTACGCTTTCTGGACGCCGCTGCCCGTGCCCTCCTCAGGTGCCCCAGGGCACGGGTGGCCGCCACAACCCTGTAACAATCGTGTAGCGGCCTACCCAGCGCCACTCAAGTGGGTTTGTTTAAAAAGAAAAGAAAAGAGGCAGACATCAATATTCCGCAAGACCGTGTACATATAGGTCAGACCGGAAATTTATCTACCAGCTAAAGTTCCTCGATCGTTAACATATAAGCCGCGTTGATATGGACAACTCGAATTTTGGGCAGTTTTTCTGGGGACCAAGCTATTCAATCGCATGAACAGCCGTGGTACGAGTAAGTCATCTAGACATAAGATATATATGCCATCAAGCGTATAAATATCCAGGCGAGTGAAGCGGAACTATGTTATTTCAGGGATAATTACAACGAGGATAATGAGATTGGAGCGGCAAAAATATTGTCTAATTTCAACTTCAATGAACCCCACTATGCGCAGAAGCAGATCCTATCATGGCATAATATTTGAAAAAAAAAAATTATTAGCGATTCGTTATTACGGACAACTCGTTTTAAGGACAAATTTGCTCGGGAACAAAACTGTCCATATTAATGAGGCACGACTGTAATAATTTTTTTTTTTGTGTTCTCCTCCATTCCGGCCCAGCTATCGCTCAAAATATAACAGTAGTGTTCAATTTCAGTTTTGGTCGAATGTTATTTCGGTGTTCCTAACGTTCTTTTTTTTAACGCCTAATAGAGCTATAAATAAATGTTAGCGTAACCTTTCTATAAACATTTTAACAACATATATCTAATATATATGCAGCATTATACTAGCGTTCTTGAAAATGATAAAACAGCCCTGCACGAGCATGTAGCCTACCATTGGTGACGGTACACAACTACGCAATACAGCGCGACATACAACTCCTATAGTCACCTCTGAATAAATAGCACAGAGAAAAGTTTTTATATCCATCATTGAGGAGTGTCCCTTGAATAACAGTGGCGAATGTGTAATAAGCAAAGCATTCTACCAAAATAATGGGGCAGCGATTGCTCTCTAAGGCAGGCATTACTGCACAGATAGTTACAAAACCTATTAGTTCAAAAACATACTAAAAAACAGAAAGAAAATATTGCTAGCAATTAGTGCTTGAAATAGATTTCCTGTTTTTTTTTCATGAAATAATCATGATATCATGTAAACATTTCTTTCAACCAACGTTTATTTACAAAATTAAAATATAGTTTATAATACAACATAAAACATTTGCTGGTCTATAAATTATAGCAAAATTAATAACAAAACTTTTACTCTGACTTTATGCTAAAACTTTATGTCATGTAAGCATTGTGCAACTTATATTACATTTTTATAAAATTATTTTCATCTTTGGTGTTACCTCGATGGTGTCTCATCTAGCGCTGAAAGATGGTTTTGCTATTGTTGCTGCCATGTTTGCCTTGAAGAAGCTTTGATGTGACGGCTCAATCATTTTTTTTTTCATCTTCTTGTACAGGCTTGGGAAAAAATTCAGATTAAAATGAACAAAAGTAGATACCCTGCCGCAATACATGTCATATGCTTGCCGAACGTTTGCTGAGCGACAGTGTTTTTTTAATATAAAGACTCCATTCACGTGTGTAGCACGTTGACAGGATGCTGCTGCAGCATCTACCTTCTGTAATCTTTCATTTAGGGGCTGCACTCTTCACGAAACCCGCGGGCGACCGCGCGAAACCAGGCAAAAGCCACCTGCCGCCACTGAAGCAGATGCGGAGCGAACAGTGAGCAGGTCGAGCCCCTTGCGGCGGCGGAGAGCGTGACTCAAGGAGAAAAATTCCCATTGTTCACGCGGCGATTGAGAAGGCCGTAAGAAAGAGCGCGCGCTCTCTTCCTCGAGACCGGACGTGGTGTACATTAGCTTTGGTGGATACGGGTGCGACTGTCTGTGATGAGTAATCAGTTTAGGCGCTTGTTGGGACGCAAAGTGTTGTTTGAATATGACCGTGCTTCAACGTTTTGTGGTGTGAGTGGAGAGGCGTTGCGGCCACTGGGTGTGTGTAGTGCGCAAGTGTCTGTGGGTGGTGCAATTTTTCAAGCCGAATTCGTAGTCTTACCCCACTCTACGCATGACATCATTTTAGGAATGAACTTCTTGAAGTTTTGTGGCGCTACCGTGGACTGCCGAAGTCAAGAGGTTCATTTTGACGGCTCGCATCTGCCGACTCTTTTTGTAAGTGGCCATAATGAAGAAACAGTTTTTAGTATTACCGAAGACACAGTAAGACACAGTAATTCTACCTTTGTCTGCCATGTTCGTCCCCGTGTCCGCTCCACTTCTTGACCAGGTTTCATTTCAGGCCGTGGTGCACCCAGTTCACTCAGCATGCCTGAAGAAAATTGTTATTATCCCTCACTGTATGATCTCCATGCACCACGGTAGTGCCTCGTTATGGAAAAACAATCCATCATCCGAGCCCGCAGTTTTACCAATGGGATTGAAGCTTGCCTCCTGTGGACCCGATGCGCCCCATGTTGTTGCTTTGGTCACAGATGCTACGAGTGCCACCATACCTCTCTGCTGATGAAACTTCGATCTTCCGCATGATCAGCGCCGATCTCAGCTCATCTCAACGCCGTACACTTCTGGATATTCTTCTACCCTTTTCGCCTATGTTTGACTTTTCACAAACAGATGGACCAGCCTCTCGCCCTGCACATTAGACCCATCATAACATCAACACTGGTTCGGCTCATCCCATTCGTCAAAAGCATCCTCGCGTGTCCCCATCTGAGTGCAAAGTCATTCATGAGCAAGTGGAGGACATGCTACGGAAGAAGGTGATACAGGAGTCATCTAGCCCCTGGGCTGCCCCTGTTATTCTTGTACGCAAGAAAGACGGTTCGTGGCGATTCTGCGTCGATTATCGGCGTCTAAATTCTGTTACGAAAAAGAACGTCTATCCTCTTCCTCGCATAGACGATGCCCTCGACTGCCTCTCTGTTGCGTCCTGTTTATCTTGTCTTGATCTCAGATCTGGCTACTGGCAAATTCCAATGGACTCTGCGGATAAGAAAAAAAAAACAGCCTTCGTAACGCCAGATGGCCTTTATGAGTTTATTGTTATGCCATTCGGGCTGTGTAATGCGCCAGCCACATTTGAACGCTTTATGGACACAGTATTGCGTGGCTTAAAATGGGACATTTGTCTTTGCTATCTGGACGATGTCGTCATATTTGGGAAGTCCTTCCAAGAACACAATGACCGTCTAGTACGCGTCTTGAATTGTCTGCACAACGCCGCCCTAATTCTAAACTCGAAAAAGTGCCTCTTTGGAGAGCGCCAAGCGCTGGTTCTGGAACACCTTGTCAATGGTGATGGTGTAATGCCGGATCCCCAGAAAACTGCCGCTGTCGAGTCTTTTAAACCCCCGCAGACAGTGAAGGAGTTGTGCAGTTTTCTAGGGTTGTGTTCGCATTTTAGACGCTTTATACATCCCTTTGCTGACGTTGCTTAACCGTTGACGTGCCTTCTCAACAAAAACTTCACTTTTGACTGGACACCAGACTGCGATGCGTCATTTCGTCAACTGAAGTTTCTTTTAATATCGAAACCCATCCTACGTCACTTCGATCCTGCTGCAGTGACAGAAGTTCACACGGACGCTAGTGGAATCGGACTCGGGGCAGTCCTTGTCCAACGGCACGATGAACGAGAGCATGTTATCGCGTACGCAAGTCGTACCCTGAGCAAGCCGGAGCGAAACTACACAGTCACCGAACAGGAATGCCTGGCTGTAGTTTTCGCTGTGCAGCGTTTCCATTCATATTTGTACGGACGGTCGTTTACTATTGTAACTTACCATCATTCACTCTGTTGGCTGCGGAACCTTCGACACCCATGTGGTCGCCTCGCATGCTGGGCCCTCCGGTTACAGGAATATGACTTTGCCGTGGTGTACAGAAGCGGGAGCATCATGCAGACGCAGATTGTCTTTCTAGGATGCCAATGGCCACGACTGGACCTGACAGCGACGATTTCGACAATTATATATCGACCCTCTAGCCAGCGTTCCCCGACACGAATGACCCTCAAGCCAGCGTTCCCCGACACGAATGTTTTCAAAACGGAACAGCAACACAATAGCAGTCTGTAGCCTCTCTTTGCCGCCGCCCAAGCCGGCGTACCTACAAGCCGTTTTTGTGTGCGTGATGGCCTCCTATGGAAAAAGAGTTATTCGCCTGTCGGCCAGCGATACCTACTCGTAGTTCCCATGACGCTGTGCAAGGACGTATTGCGTGTTATGCATGATGATCCAACTTCTGGGCATTTGGGATCGGTTCGAACACTCCATCGTGCTCAAGAAAGATTTTACTGGCCCAGAATGCGCTCGACTATTGAACAATACGTTGCCAGTTGCAAGCTATGTCAACGCCACAAACGTCCAACTGCAACCCCATCTGGCTTGCTGCACCCTGTGAAGACTCCGACAGCTCCGTTTAATTAAGTAGGCATTGACCTCGTAGGTCCGTTTCCGAAATCCGTGGATGGAAATTGCTGGATTGTAATCTGCGTGCACTATCTCACACGTTACTGTGAAACCGCCGCTCTTCCATCTGCTACGGCGCATCAGGTGTCGCTTTTCTTGCTGCACTCAGTCATCTTACGACACGGGACGCCACGAATCGTCATCACTGATCGGCGCCGACAATTCACTGCTGATGTTGTTGTAGAGCTCATGTGTTTATGCGCCGTAACTTTCCGACACTCGGCGCCATACCATACCCAAACAAATGGCTTGACTGAGCGCGTCGACAGAACGCTTGTAAACATGCTAGCCACGTATGTGGACGCCGGGTATAAGAACTGGGACACGATACTACCATTCATCACGTATGCGTTTATTACCGCCACACATGCGACGACTGGGTACAGTCCATTTTTCCTGCTATATGCCAGACCGCCACGCTACTCCCTTTATACTTTCCTGCCGTTCACAAGCCGTGAAGACCTCTGCCTTGCTGAGACCCTCTGTCTCGTCGAAGAAGCTCGGAGAATCGCCCGATTACGGTCTGGTGCTTCACAAGAACGTTCTAAGGTGCGATACGATGCCAGTCACTGGCGGGTCACGTACTCTGTAGGTGATTTAGTCTGGCTGTGGCGTCCAATTCGGCGCCGTGGCCTACATCAAAAACTCTTGGCCCACTATGACGGCCCATGTGTGGTTGTCAAACGCATCAGTGATTTAACTTATGCAATAGCCCGCCTGACAGCATCGGGTCGTCGGTCTGCCAAAACCGAACTATGTCATGTTGCCCGCTTGAAGCCGTGTCAGCCTCGCACGACTCACGAACACGCCCAGGGGGCTTAGGCTGAGTAGGGGGGAAATGTCACGCCACTGGCGACGAGGAAGGATTGTGCTGGTCTGGGAGAAGAAGAGGAGAAAGCGTTGGTGCCTGGCGGCTAGTAGGCTTCACCTTGTCCCACTGCCATATCACTGTAAATAAACACCCCTTTGCTATTTCACCGTAACAATATGTTGTATTTCGCGGGGCTTCCTTAGAGCTTGAAAAACGACACATGAGACTTCCTTTATCGCAAATAAATGGAATTGGGGTTTTAGAAGGTGCTCTGCAACTTTGTAAATGTATTTATTGTCTAAAAGCAATAATTAGTAAATTAGCTAAATTATCTTATTTACTAATTAGTAATTGGAAAACGAAAAATTCCCACTAGTGTGCCAAAGGGCTGGCAGCAGTATACAAGTGGTTTTTTCTGACCTATCTCAAATTTTTCATTTTTTAACCCATGACTAAAGTTAGCTTGGACACACTGTATATACATAGGTCTGCATCTGCGCATTCTGCGATGGACAGAAATCAATAGATCCTTTCTTGCTTTTTTGCCGTCGCATCACCATGTTGAGAAGGGTTTTGGAGATGCCATTGCAACAGCTTGGTCTCAGTTTGACCGACCCAATCTTATTGACGTTTGGCGCCGCCACACTTGGGTCCAGCCGCAGGTCCGTTTTTACCGCCATTCAAATTTTCTTACTGGAACCTAACCTTCTGACATACTAGTATATACGTATTTATTAGGTCATTTGGCTACAAATTCCATAGTGTTGATCTTCTGAGTGCGTTATGATTTCTCCTTTTTATTTCGACGATTCTTTTTGTTTACTTCTCTCTTGCTCAGATATCGTTTCATTTTTAGCCATGTAAATATATCTCTCAAAAATATCTCTGCTTCCAAATTCTTGGCCGATCCCCCTGTGTTAGAGTGAATTTTTGTCTGGTGCGGTTCTTCCCCGAAAGTGGTGAGGAGCGACGATGATAATGAAAGACGACGACACTTGATGAGGGCTATCAAAAGAACTCAAGTTTTTGTACACAGATCTTTGCAATATGTAATTACAGCACCAAATTTGACAAAACATGAATCTTGCTTCCTCGGCCTAGCCAAAGATGTTACCCAAAGCCATAGCTCCGCATACTGGACTGGACTCTCGGAATCAGTTTCAAGGCCTCGGGGCCCAGTTCACACTCGAATTGTAGCCACTTTCAGCAAGCATCAGAAGGATCGGTCACTTGCTGCCTACCACACCCTTTTTGACTTTATTAGTACTCTTAACTCTCTCCCGGGACATATGTGCACGCAAAAATACTATGAAAAAATTATTTGTGGTTTAATTCTGGTTAACCCTTGTTGAATTGCGAGAGCAACGGCGGAAGCTTCTTTTGCCTGCTTCGTTATTCCCCTATCACGCCCTATCAGTGTAAGGTGCTGCATTATTGGAGACACTTAAACTCATCCTTCAAGAGTATGACGCAAGAGCGTAAGCTTCCAGCCCACATATAAATGAAAAGGGTTCAATGCTGCTAAACCGAATGTGAAGTGAAAGCATTAGCTGCGGGTGACCGAGCGTTCTTCTTCTTTGTTTGCGTCTTCTTCATCTTTTTCTGCTTCGTCTTTTTCATCTTCTTCGTCGTCTTTGTCTTAGTCTTCTTCTTCGTCTTCGTCTTCTTCATCTTTTTCGCCTTCGTCTTCTTCTTCGTCTTCATCTTCTTAGTTTTCGTCTTCTACTCATTCGTCTTCTCCTTCGCAGCTGTTGAAGGTCAAAAGTGGCCCTTCCCGGGACTACGCAACGGGCCGAAACCTGGCGTAGTATTGCTATCGCAATAAAAAGTGAAAACATACAAACGACCACAATCGACCTGACAAATCCCGGGCCTTGCCCCGCCACTTTCTCCTGACGCGGACTTCTCTAGCCGTGTTTATGTTAATGCGACAGCTAGCGCATCGCATCGCATCGTATCCGGTTCCTAGCGCATCGCATTCATGTAAACAGGGGTGATGCGCTAGGAAAGCGCATCTCATTATTGGGCCAGGCAGGGCTGGATTCAGAGGAGTAAGTCGACTTTCTCCGTGCATGTAAATCTGGTCGCATCGAGGGGCAAGTCGGTGGCATCCTCCGAAGCAGCAGCCGCTCACCTCACCACCAATTATTGGTTGCCGACCCACTGTGTCTTGCGTTCGCTGCAAACGAATGGGGAACGAAGCTTTTTATTGTCTGAAGATGCCCGAACCACAAAATTGGGGCGACATAACGCCTCATATTTTTAAATAACTTCGTTGTTTGGGCGTCATTGACAGAAAGCCCGGTTTATACAAATAGCTTCGGGTTGGATAAACAAAGACGGCGAAAGGTTTAATTGCACTTGATACGCTGTTTTATTATTTATTACAGCTTTACTCTTACTCTGGTATAAATAAAATAAACAATCAATCAAATATTGAAAAATTTACGACCTGGCTCTACCGTGGCTTCCAATATAGGACAGTGCGTGCCGCTACCACCGCGCTAGAGATGATGCGCTACATGTAAACGCGGTCGCATCGCATTACCGTGAGGCGCTGCGAAATGTGATGCGATGCGCTACTGTCGCCTTCATGTAAACGCGGCTTCTCTTACAGAGAAAGGGAAAATAAAAACAAAAACGCAAACTTTTCTTTCTCCCCGTGCCGTCTACACGTCGACATCGCACCTGGTCACTTAAATGCTACGATTGTCAATGCCAAATTGGTGGTGTCGTTTTGACGCATCCTGTTATTCTTGCATTCATGGACTGCGATAAATGGCTGTCATCTTGACCCTCCAGGTTTTCCAAAATGTTCCACATCTGTGACCTCCTTCCCTGCGAGCATGTTATTGTTGCCGAAACGATCGACACTCAACACCCTTACAAAAATGAGCATTGACGAAGAGTTGACAGACTGCGGACAACTTGTGGAGTCAACAGCTTCCACACAGGTTGTTGACAGTGGTCAATAAGTGTAAACGAAAAGGGCATTTATCTTTAGTCAACTACTACGCTGTTGCCTAACATTTGTGTAAAGTTTGTTAACCATGTTTTGACCTAACTGAATACATATAGTTGTTGACTATTAAGTGTGTAAATTTTGTTAACTATGGATTGACTGGCTGAAATATACACGGATGACCTTCAAAAAATCGCAGGAAGAGCTTAGTTCATAGCATGAGTCTGTTAGCTTTCTTGCTTGCTAGTGATTGTATTCTTGCTTCCTTTAGCATTTTTTGTCTGCTGACGAGTCTGCTTCCATGTTTATTTCATTTTATTCTTCTGGCTCAAAAAAACCAAAAACATGTTGCAAATGATTAAAGATGTTCGGGTTTTCTAACATTTTACTTACGCAAAAATTAATAGAATCAGTTACTATGCGATAGCATGTTAACAAGTAAATTATCATTTATCATGCTGAGAAACAAATTGAGCTCGCGAGAAGACGGCGTATACCCATACGCCGTCTAGCGCCGCCAAGCGCTAGACGGCGTATATAGTATTGACATATACGATGTATTATTTCCGATAGATCTCATCACGACAAATCGTTTGGTACCAATCCCGTCTGTTTACGGCTGCCCGTTACAGAGTTATGTCCCCCTTAGTAAACGCCTGAAATCAGAATCGGATTCATTTGAGGGGTTTCGGTGGTCCAGTATTCAGTCGCTAATTCGATATGTTTACGTTTTAACTAGTAGTTTGAAGTATTCAATGTGTAGCTTTATTTAAATGTAATTTTATTTGTATACCACGAACCATAGGGTTATACTTTCGAACCAAATTCGGTATACAACTGTTCTGGGAAATGTGGTTCGTGTGGTTGGAGTCAGGCTGCACCAGACGACTCCAGCCATAGCTCCGGATCCAGTGAACGTGTTCACTGACGCCTGTATTTGATACATGTGGCCTACAGCATCACGAAGTAATCCCGTAGTCGCTTCTATATTAGTATGGCAGTGCACGGTGTGGCTTTGTGACTGATCATCAATGAGGACTTTGTGTTTATGTTCAAATAATGGCACATTATTCAAAAAAATTTTCTTCTAAACAAAGAAAATTACTGATCAGACCTGCCTTATATAAACTGAATCATTTGCTCATATGTCACTTGGTTACTGTCCAATAGCCGACCTAAGCAGTGAACAACTTCGATGCTTATACAGCGAGCTTGACATTTCGTGTGCAGTCTACGACAATGACAGAACTTGTAAATTCCACAACAGCAGCAAACTCAGTCAACAACTTCAATGTTAATCGCAAAATTAGTGCTTGTTGACAACCAGTTCTAAGTCAACAACTTCAATACAAGTCGTCAGTCAACAACATCCGTACACCCAGTCAACAATTCGGAGTGCCACTATTTGATAGATGTGGACTGGATATCAACAACGTTTCTGTATTTTTTTTTTGTGGGACATTTATTCATTGACTTTACGTAAGTAAACAACTGGAACACACACTTTATACACTCATTTTTGGGCATCTCTCCTTTGTCATAGAGTTGCCTGACCATTCCAGCCTCGACACGCTAGTCGTTAAACCCTGTTACATATGCCACTCCAACAGTGTTCATCGCTGCCGTTCACCTTGCACCGTGAGAACACGTCAGTGCTAACATGCGCCTTTTGTACTATGTACGCAGAAAAGGAACCACTAGTACGGGGGAACGCCGACCTTTTCTACGTTGTCGTATAATCTGGTAAGAAAAAAAAAGGCCTCGACAAAATAGAGCGCGTGTTTTTGTTTCTTTTGTTGTTGTTGTTGTTTTTTGTTTGTTCTTTTTTTTTTTGGGGGGGGGGGGGGCTAGTTTTTCGGTCGGAGAAAAGATTTCACGTGTCCTGGAAAAAGGTCCGGAGTACTACTTTCAACCCAAGGTACCGATGCACGAGTTGCTCACCCTAAACCTGAATATAACCTCAAAGGTTAATAAAAAAAGACCAGAAACGATGATTTCTGAAAGACATGGACTGTTTTAAAAGGCGTGCCAAGTATCCTGTGTTCCGTTGACGGGTTTCATTATTGTGAAGCCACTCATGGTCCTTTTTCTAAACCACAGTTCGTGCCTATTACATTTTAATAAAGAAGGCCAGTTTCTTGGCATAAAAAATGGCCTTTTCAAGACAACGGCGTACAGAGGTTCACAGGTTCACAAAAATGTTGAACTCGAAAAAAAAAAGCACAATTGAAGATAAAAACCTAAATTCATTTATTTTTGTGAGAGCTTGCAGTTGATGTCGTTGGCGGGTACATTTCAAGTTTGTTCCAGAAATGTTTGCCTTTTTTTCACCTAAACCCCAGAAACCTGAAATGTTAGGGTGATTTTAAGTGAGACGGTATCATGACAACGCAATTGGAGCTGCTGTCTGTTCAGTGAGCGTGAACTTTATCCTATCAATTGCCTCTTCCTAGCAAAAATGTCAGCAGATAACAAATTTTTGCAGAACAGCGATCAGATTAGGCTCTGCCGTTGCTATTAACGTTTACGATTTTTTTTATTCTGCTTCATAAGCTGGGTTGTTGCACCTATTACGAATCGTACCGAAGTGTCAGGGGCGGTAATCTTCCAGAGATTGGATGCATGTCCACTACCAATTTTTAAATCTACTAGCTAAAAAAACACCACTTGCCGTTAGCTTTTACCTCACATCAAAACCAGTTTGTCTTTGCACTGCAAAGGACGTTGCATCACCTTATATGTTGAGCGCATTTTATGTGGCATTTTCTTATATCCTGTTGATCCTTTATTGGTCCATACTTTTCGGGAGAATCCTGCTTTAATATTTTAAATATGTTCATAATTTTTCAATATTTTTAAATACGAGGAACGTTATATTTCTCCGCCGCATCGTTTTAAAGGATTTAACTGTTTTTATTCAATTTTGATGACGTTTCTTTTTTACAATCATAGGTTTTGCTTACATCCGAACGTGTTGGTCTAAAGGGGCCATGTTTGCAGTGTATACTCCCACCGTGGCAACTAACGGTCGCTCAGCTACGACTGCTTGTTTGGAATCTACTCTCCTAAAACCATTCCCGCATAAAATGCAAGATAACTTAAGAAATCAGGTTTCCCTTTCTTTCACGATAGGTTTCCCTGGTCAGATGAAATCAGCACTCGCTGGAACCCTCGTGCCAAAACAAGAAGTATCCCCCAAACAATATTTGATCTCACTTCAAAGCCGGTGTCGGTTCCGCATGATCACCAGGTATTCCGTAACGTGAAGGTGGCTGGTTTGTACAGACACGATATCAATCTGGGGCTTTCAGCCTCCAACATGCTGTAAATGTTTTGTGCACGCATTTATGGCGGCTGCGACTAGGGCTGTAAAACAGACATGGCGTCACCAATGTCAGCACATGTAGGGCGCAGGAGCGTCAATACAAAGGCCTAGCTCCTCTATAGTGGCCTAACATACCGGAAAACAATCTGATCATTATGTGGGCAACACGTCTTTGCAGATCTATTCTGGATGAGCTTTTTTGAATTCTTGAATTCTTGCTTGGCCATTACCAATCGTGGTTGAGAGATATCGCTTGAACAGCCCCCTTCTTCGCACATGCTCGTAATCTTCTTTAATGTTCTTTGATTCATACCTGAATAAAGCAGCTGGCAGTAGAACTAGTAAATCGCCATCTGTCTTCTTTCTTCGTCCCTCGTCGCAACATTCGCGCACACTTTTCCATAACCTGTATTTGACATCGATGCCTGGAACTGGACAACGAGACGGCACTGATCGTTGCTCTGAATCTCCAGTTACCAAGCAGGGTGCAGTGGTGTTGCCAACTGCGCGTCCGTTGCATTTATTTATTTATTTATTTATTTATTTATTTATTTATTTATTTATTTATTTATTTATTTATTTATTTATTTATTTATTTATATATATATTTATTTATTTATTTATTTATTTGCAGCCTGCACTTTGACTTCCCCTTCTATGAATGAATTATTCAGTTCCCTAATTTTACGAGGAAGTAAGGAAGAAAGTTGCAAACTGCAACTTGAGTGCTCTCCAACTCGTCTGGCGCCCGAAGGAGCGATGCAAATGCATATAACCAGAGCAGACACAGTCGTAGCTTTTGCATCTAGAGAAAGATTAGAAGAAGAGAAACGAAAACAATATATACGTGCTCTGAAACAAAACAATTCAGTGGATAGAAAATCATTATAAGGCGGCGTTTAATTCAAAACTGCAAGGAAGAACCAGTAGTACAAAGATAAAATTTAAGTGCACGCGAAATATATTAGTAAACAATGTTTAGAACTTAAGCTATAAAGAAGACCATTGATGATGACCGGTCATTTTATAATGCAGGTAGAGTGTAACAAAACACTTGTGTAGCATAGTTGGTGCACTGATATGCTATGAATCAATAATCAGGAAACCTTGCGCTCTAATAAATGGCCATAGAATAAACATGTCCCTGTTTTTTTCTGCACCCTTTGGCGTAAGTCAAGACTATTCAAAAATTAGCAATCTGAAGCTTATATATAGCGCTCAAGAGTAGTTCGCCTTCGCGCCGGACCACCGGAGCATTCAAATGATATCTAAATTCTTGCCACCCCCGGCCGTGTTTTCTTCATTATTTTTGATGGAAACAAATCACAGCGTCATTTGCAGAAATTAGACAGTAGCACCATTTTTTTTTCTGAGCGTCTATTTTTTGGGAACTTAGTTTGGATGTCTTAAATTCGTAAACATTTTTAACCGTGTCTGAGGTTCTTGGAAAATTTCGAAACATTGTTCCGATGACCCATATTTTTTCACAGTCAAAATACCATACAAAATACCATAGAGCTTTACCTTTTCTTCAATTATTGTATTTGGGGAAAACTTTATTATCATCATTAGATGTGATTAAATGCCAAAGCGTCAAGCCTTTCAGTTCTTTGAAATCTTTTTACGAAGTATAAAACATTTCACGTTCAAGGTAGTTTTCACACTGTCCTACTATTATAAAACTTGAGAAGGATGCCTGTGCCAGAAAAGAAAGTTATTTTTTCGTCAAAGGCGCAGTCTGGTAGAGACCTTTCCATATTGACCCAAAAAGCTCTTTGTTTCTTGAATAAGTCAGGAATAACAAAGCCTGGAATAACAGTCAGGAATAACAGAATAACAATATCTAGGTCTTTTAGAGTACAATGATAATGCGCACTCGGTTCAGAAGGCATTGAAATGTTTTTTTTTCTTTTTATATTCTGGTTTTTCAAGTGGCACTACTATTTTTTCTTAAATATAGGGTTGCATTGGAGGTGTGCGCCTAAACGATCCAGAATAATCGTGGGCCACAAAAGAGAGCTGTTTCTTCCCGTAATGCCTTGCGTGTAGGAGTTAGCAGTTACACAGTGCTGTTCTCTATTTTCTTAGATGAATGGCCTTCTATTTTCGGTGTCCATTACGATTTGCTTATAGAGTGACACTTTGAGTAGTTCCATGTTTCTTTTCATTTCTAGGTTTCGGAGCTTTCTTGCGTCCCTGCTTCTTCAATGCACTTCTTTCCTAGATCTTCTGTTTTTATCAGGTTTCTTGCTCCTTTTTGTTTTTGTTTTTTTTTTTTTCATACTGTGAGCGTTATCGCTATGCCTGCTGGCGATCTTCGTCCTGTTTTTCAATTTTTTCGCTTTTCTCTCCCAGTCAAATTCGAAGTCCGGTCTTTGCATGAAATAATATTTCGCTACGATACATACTCTTGAAATGTTATATTATGTGTCATGAATAATTTAGTGTAGGCACATAAATTGAAGAAACTATATGGAAGGTACATAGTGCGCCTTATTTCAAGAGACAAATAAATACCCCACAAACTCGTATTGCTACAAGTTGAGAAAAGCAGCTCACGTGTCATAGAAAACAAGGAGCCTTAATTTACAACTCGAAGAAATCTTGGGAATTTTCGCTACACCAGAAACGTGTTTATTACCAGCAATTATTGTAACAACTCCTTGTTTTTTTCTGTAGCAGTCCTATAAAGAAGTCTTGAAATTTACTACAGACGACCTTTAACTTACCCCGATGAATATGCGTCCAGGATTAGAAGAGGGAAGCACTCATGAGTACCTCAGCATATTGAGTGCGTAGCTGAAGTGGCAAGCTGGGAAATTTAAGTGCTTTTTTTTCAGTGCGTTTCAGTGAATGGTGCTCAAGCAGGCCGCGACCACGTACTCTGCGGCCTGCACTTAAATGCGGTACAGAATGCGCAAATGTGCGTGCTGGAAACGTGCTACCCTGCTTCAAAAAAAATTTGTTGCGGTTTAACTCTGGGTAAACTTAGTTGAATTGCGATAGCAACGGCGGAAGCTTCTTTTGCCTGCTGCATTATTCCCCTATCACGCCCTATCAATTGCTACCTTATTGGGGACACTTAACCTCATTCTTTAAGAGTATGACGCGAGAGAGTAAGCTACCAGCCAACATATAAATGAGAAGGGTTCGATGCTGCTGAACCGAATGTGGAGCGAAAGCATGAGCTGCTGGTAACCGAGCTGAGCGCTCTTCTTCCTCTTATTATTATTATTATTATTATTATTATTATTATTATTATTATTATTATTATTATTATTATTATTATTATTATTATTATTATTATTATTATTATTATTATTATTATTATTATTATTAACGCTTCGGTTGTATGGAATGGCACTTGCAAATCGAACTTGGACAAGGTTGACAGAATACAAAAAAATTTTTTACGGATGTTTCATTATCGCTTTCCTTGCGCAACTTCCCCCTCTCGCTTCACCAGGAGCGCCCAACTGAATCTACCTTCTCTTCACTGCCGTCGTATCAGACTTGATATCATATTTCTGTACAAACTCCTTCATGGCCACATTATGTGCCCTCAGCTCTTAGAGTACATCCTACTGCGCGTTCCACGAAAGAGCATGAGGGAATTCAGACCATTTCAAGTTTCTCCCCTTCATTCCCGCTCCCCTCTGGACAGGATGCAATGGTTATTTAACTCTTTTTGTCCTCACCTTGACATCTTCCAAAACTCGCTCTGTTCATTTACATTGGATGTTCGTAGCGTTGTATTCTAAATAATACTTTATCACATATAACTCCCACTTTCTAGCCTAAATATTGTATTTACTTCACCTTTTGCTTTTTCTCCTGTTTAATGCTGTCTGTATCTTGAACTGCTTTTTATCCGTTTCTTACTTATATTTCAACTTTAAACTTTATATTCGAATCTTACTTCCCGTGTTCAATTCTATTTCTTTATTGTATTATTCTGTATTTCAAGCCTGTGTTTTAAGTACCACGCACTTGTTGCGCCTGGAATGGTTGTTTATTTTATATATATTTCTATATTACTATAATCAATGTCAGTTATTTGTTGTTGTTTTTTTCCTCTGTCTACCGTTCTTTTTTTTTTTTTTTTCTTTCCTGATGGGCTCAAAAATTCTCTCACTGTGTATATAGTGATGCTACTCATTGATTGCTTACTTTCCGTGATACTTTTCGTCTCAGTTTCATTTCATGTATTATTTATTTCTTCTTTTGTGTTCTCTCTGTGTGTGTAATCATGTTTGTGCATTTTCATTTTTGTTTCTTTTTTTTTATTATTTGTGCTGCAGGACGAAGACCACATGGTTGTTCCTGCGCACATTAAATAAAGATTGATTGATTGATTGACTGATTATTGCTACGCGGCGGCTCGAAACCTGGCACCCGTATTCCAAATTTGCGTCGTTATCGAAAGTGTCGCTACCTTCCGGCCTCGAGTCACCTGATTGGTGGAAACGCCAGAACATGATGTTGCCACTTCTTCCGGTTCTGTCGTTGCAACACACGGTTCCGGCGTTTCGACCAATCAGTTGAGTCGAGGTCACGTGAGATAGCGACACTTCAATAACGACGCAAACTCGGAATAAGTGCCCAGGCGCAGTATTGCTATCGCAATGAACGTAACTCGTGGTTCTTGACGAATTTCGGGGAAAGGAAGGCGCAGTATACTTCGGGTGGACACCACGGAATCGTGGACACCCGCACTTTATTTGTCATGGTCACTTGAAGGTCAACCGCGGCGACCGGCCGTGAGCTGCGTGACGGCTCGAAACCTGGCGCAGTATTGCTATCGCAGTAAAATCTGCACCGCACCTTGCGCAGCGTCCTTACTCCTGTCGAAAACGTTTGGAGAGGAAATAAACAACTGCTCGATTGCTCTCTACATCGTACCATGCAATCTCCCCATTCCCTCTCAAACATTGATCGGCAGAACAGGTGAAGCGGAGGGTAGACTAGAGGAGTGGGAGAGATGAGTGTTGCGTAAGGAAAATACAGAAATCTGGCAAAGGGGTTTGCGGACGCTTAAGTGTGTGCACCTTGTTCGCCAAGCGCTGGCAGAGAGAATACCGTACGGCGGACAGAGTGGACTGTAGCCGGCACCGAAAAACGCTAGGTATTCACGGGGCGCAGGAGTCGCGCCGATCAGTCATAGTGAGTGCCTCCTTACACGGCTGACAACTGAAACCGGTTACCCATGCGACGGGAGTGAAGATATATAAGGCGCTTCGTGTCAGCACAGAAGGTACGTACGTCGCTGCATTTGAACACTGCGGAAGGAGAGAGCGAGGAACCCAGTATGTACTTGTGCACCACTTTAACGAAGCTTGCTGCTGTAGCTCTGCCCGTGCCTTCTTGGTCTGTCTTTGAGCTAACTGGATCGCAGGACCCATCAAACATAACAATCTAAAATGGTTGTGTTAGTAAAGTTTATTTTACGTTGAAGGATATGCACATGATCAAAACAAGTAACGTTTTTATGTTCAACAGCAAACAGTAGCTTCAGGCTTAAACTAAACAACTCGCAAATTCTCTCTTCTAGGTGGGATTGTGCTGAAATCAATTGCAAGACTGCAATGCTAAGACATTTCAAGTGGTGTGTCTCATAGCGTTTAGCACTGCATGTAGAGGCATGGGTAACACCATTTCCTAGTTAAATATCTCGCATTATGCCTGCTCCTTGTAGTAACCTTTATCCCTACAATTTTATTTGGTAACTGATTGCTCGTTCACCGCCTTCCCTTACGGGACATACTGAACTCATGCTTCCAGTTTGAAGGCCAGTACACGAGGTGCGTGCATTAACTGTGGTGGCATTGCATATTGCGGCATGTTGCCTTCTTCTTCGTTTCTTGCACTGTACCTATTGCAGTGGTGGTCCACTCAAATATGTTGGATCTCATCTTGCGGTGTTGCAGATGTGTTGTTTGAGTGCTCAATTAACGTTTGTGTTGTCGTGCTTTCATTTTCAATGTTTCAAACATGCTCGAAAATGAAAACCAAACAAAATTTGCTAACGTTTCAGTGCAATGTAATAACAGTGTCATGCCTTTTCGGTACAAACAGGGGGGGGGGGGGGGGGTATGTTAGGGCATGAAATAACAGTAACTTATCCCTTCGCAGACTATTATTTGCCTTTATTTTTCATCGAAATTGGAAATATAGAACCCACGAGATCAGTTTTTTGGAGAAGGCACTCAAATAGAAGATTTAAAGTAAAGCTTATACTTTTCGCGAAGAATGCTTCAGAACGTCGGCGTCTGTGTTAACGACAACTACGTATGCAACATTAGCTCAAAATGTGATGGAACAGTGTTTATTTCTTATATGTTTCATGGCATGCCTAACGATGAACGAATTCGATGAACGATGAACGAAGAAGTATATAGCTGATATTTGTAAACCGCCGGCCTTCCTTCGAGTTTGTCATTTGACCGCGAATGCCTTCTCGGGGGAGGGGGGGGGGGGGGGGGGTTCCTTCTGGAGAAGGTGGGAGGTTCAGTGAAAATTTTGTAACGGAATGTGCTCAGAAGAATAATACGAGCGCACTACCACGCTTCATGAAGAATGTATGCATTCCGATTAAAGGGTTCCTCGAAGTGTGAAAGCATAAAACACGTGCTATTGAAATAGGAGTAACAACTTCAAATTTAATTAAAGCTTAAAAGCCGTTGTGTATTAACTCTTTGAGCTGTAATAAAGGAAGCGTACATTCTGTGCACATTCGCGCATACATAAAATATATGTAGAAAATGACACGTTTCGCGATGTCTAGTTTATAATCAGGAAAAAAAAAAAAACAGCCACCGGTATTAGTATAACTTACAACGTCCTCGCTGTTTTTGTCTGATTTAAGCTCTTTTTGAACAGACATGCTCAGTCACTACCGGTAAAGCAGTGAAATTCTTCTGTCTCCTATTCTCGTAAAACTAGGACAAATATCGTCCGGAATTCACGTCTAATTTCGAGCTGAACCTGAAGCCGAACTTGTTTGAGGTTTTCCGTTACATCGGTATCAGATGTGAACAAACTTCATATAGCCTCGGCTTAAGCTGGATTCTAACCAGTTGCAGGGCAAACAAAGCGGCATCTTTTCGTGATGTCTTCGACCACACGGCCACCGCTGAAACCTCTCCTGGAGAGTTTTTCTTGTTCACGCGTGAACCCTCATTTTCGAAAACCTTTATCCGGCGTCTGTGTCGTCGACCATTTGAAGACTCGAAGCTTTCTAAAAAATCACAAAAATACCTGTGGCAGGTGGTGGTTTTCAGGTAACATGTCAATATACTGATTGATTGGTGGGTTGTGTCACGTCTCGAGATAACACGGCGTGGCCCAGTTGGCAGACGCGGCCAATTTTGCTTTCTCATTTGAGAGGGGTTGGCGAGATGGGAACCGAACTCTAGTCAGACACCCGGGCCACGCAGGCAAGTTCTTGTGGCTTGGTTAAAAAGGACTAGTAAATACTTGTCAGGTGGCCCTTCAAACAGTCTGGTAGCATACGTACGGCTGTGCACTAATGAGCCACTGTGAGATAATAGACGCAAAAAGTAAAGAAGCAGTGATTAAGCGAGTAGCATGGACATCATCCAGGAGCCGCAAGGGAGACTAATTTTAACCTTTGATGCTGCCGGGTGCTAAAAACGAGATTGCGTGGAACAAAGCTCTTTCAAATCCAAAAGCATCTGTGTCCGCCGAGCGAAATACCAGCATACGTCTCGCCCGCAACCATGAAGCCGTAAAACAAATATCGAGGGAGTCTTAATCTCCGCCTTTAAGAGTATGGCGTGATAGTGCTAATGGTTCCCATCTGCGCTCATACTGGGTATCCTCGCTAGCCTGTGTGCCCTTTGCTACTAACTCATTCGCTAATGCTTCGAGTGTGTGCCTCTGTCGCGTTACATTGTCCGATACGTTAGTGCCATTTTTGTTTCGATTGAGATGCTGTGTATCTCATTACTTTGCATAGACGGTAAACAGATTATGTAGCAGGCCATAAAGAAGTAACACTCGCACGTAAAGCCGCATGAAT
Organism: Amblyomma maculatum; assembly: GCF_055883805.1. Taxonomy (NCBI): domain Eukaryota; kingdom Metazoa; phylum Arthropoda; class Arachnida; order Ixodida; family Ixodidae; genus Amblyomma; species Amblyomma maculatum. The sequence goes on from NC_139350.1 coordinate 81,393,775, forward strand.
CACACTGATCGTCGGTTAAATTCCTGACTGGTAGCCTGCCATGCTATGTGTTGAAAATCGTATACCCTCCGTTCTTGTTTATCTGCTCCTTCTGCGTCGCGAACGCTTGCAAAAGCAGCTGAAGAACAGGTAAAGGAGTTAGAATAGCAGCTTGGGCATGTTGGTTATGCATCTTGAGGTAACAGCGCGGAACACAGGACGGGAGCACAAGAGGACGACACAACGACCGCTGATTTTCAACAACGTTTATTTTGGAAAACCCTCAAATTCTTATACCCTAACGCCACAGATCGCGTACAAATGACTTGCACATTTCAGCATAGTTATAATAAAAAAAAACATAATAATACATAAATAAATACACGTGCCGCATAACCTTCTCTTGTACACTGCGTGGTGCACTCTCTGAACACTCATGGAGATAGCTAGACTGCAGGAACGATGTGTAAGCAAACCGTCCCTGCGGTTAACACAAAAAGAAATCGAACTGCTGAATGTTCAATCTTCTCCATGAGTGTTCAGAGAGTGCACCACGCAGTGTGCAAGAGAAGGTTATGCGGCACGTGTATTTATTTATCTATTATTATGTTTTGTTTTGTTGGTTTTTGTTTTTTATTCTAACTATGCTGAAATGTACAAGTCATTTGTACGCGATCTGTGGCGTTAGGGTATAAGAAGTTGAGGGTTTTCCAAAATAAACATTGTTGAAAGTCAGCGCTCGTTGTGTCGTCCTCTAATCTTGTGCTCCCGTCCTGTGTTCCGCGCTGTTACCTCAAAAGGTAAAGGAGGCGGCAGGTAAAAGATCTAAAGTAGCTCGAGATTCCTAAAGCGCTGCCCAACACTAAAAAGAGAAATGTGGCCTAACATGGCTGCACATAACGCACCGAAAACGCTTAAAAGAGCCGAGCGTTCTGACCAGGTAAGAAAAGTAGCGGACGGCGGAGGAGACCACTGCAGCCGCCAAGGCATTCAGGAAGGCCGTGTTATGCGCTGCCTAGATCGAAACCACGCGCAGGCGAAGGCAGCGGACGTTTAGCCGCCAAAAGGGCTTACCAGTGCACGACTGCAGAGAGTGTCACATATGAGCCCCCAAAAAAATCACACCCACGAAGGTGAATTTCGTGTCTGTGACTCACACCCTCCAGGAACCTCGAAAATAGGGTGCATTGAGGTACTGATCCGTCCTCTTAATGGGTGCAGTGCTGCTTGCTGCACGCGATTAAAGACTGCATCAGTAACTCAAGGCACCCTTTCTAGAGGCTGTGAGTTCAGGAAACCGATACTTTTTGTGACCAATTCTACATCAGAAATAAAAGGAAAATGCAAAAGTGCGTAATGAGACAACTCATGCGCACCCAAACGCCGCAGACAGTAGATGTTGCGAAGAACGCACTGACGTATCAGGACGTAAATATTTACAGTGGGCACGTAGTGACTCATACTAAGTTGCGTAATCACGGCCAGCGCAACTTTGGAAGCGACTTCGCAACGGCAGGGTAGGAATATAATTTGTCCCATGTTCTCGCGATGAACTGGCGGGTGCCACGCAGCACGTCGCCTGTAATACGTGGTCCTGTAATATTCGAAGTCCTACTTTCTTACATCTTTGGCGATAAGTAAAATTTTCCGCTCTTTGTAATGAAGACACACTCGCCCGAGTTCTTTCAAATCACGCATTCTACGTGCAACTTGTAGTTTAGCAGATTTATACTTGTTCACAAATGAGAGCACCTAAAAATAAGATAGGTCAATTTTTATTTTTATTTTTTGTAAGCGAACAGAAGAGAGAGCAACTCTTGAATGAAAACGTACCGTCTTTGCCAAAAGTAACCAGGCTACGTGTTCCGCTCCTCAGTCGGATAGTAGAGAATTCGTACCGCTTCTGAAGTTGTAAATCTGTGCACAGCAAAGGCGAACTCCTGTCCTCACGTCTTAACAAGTTGTGATGCTCTTGGAATCCATATTGGTTTTAGAATTCACGCGAGAAGCAAAATATGCAGCCTGGTTACTTTTGGCAAAGACGGTACATATTTCTTAAAGCAGTTGATATGCAGAAAAAGTCGATGTCATTTCCACTTTCCATTTCCCGTCCTCCGCAAGTCAAACGAAGAAAAAAAAACGTGCTGCGTATCGCCGCCTACGTTCACACTTGGTCGCATCTGAACAGGCTCGTGGAAGATAAATATCGCAAGATGATCGCGAACCTCCCGCTTTAGTCTTCCTTTCGAACGTTTCATGGAACGTATTTAATGTCTCTGTGACATGAAAATGTTTCTTTTAGAACGTATATGTTCAGAAACAACGACGAATTTTTAGCTCTTTGATGCAAATTATACCGATGAAGATACAGCGGGAACGCGGCCTTCTGTATTCAGAGAATATCAGCATGGTATGCGCTTCGGCAGGGGGACACGCACAGCTGGAAGACATCATATATCTTCGCGCGCGACTCACGGAAACGGCTGCTCACCGCCGGTCCCAGGCATTTTCACCGATGTTTACGCAACTCTTTATGACAGTTTATTTCTACTTGATTGCAGCTTTTCTTCACTCATGCAACCTAAGGGAAATATTTGTCGCTGGTTTTTGTCCACTTTCTTCCTCATTGCCGTCCTTGTAAAGCGCGGCGTTTGTATGCACGCACAACAGCTCGCTCTAAGCAGCCGCAAGCCGGTACTACAACGGGGGAAGCGAAATGCCCCAGCTCTCGTCGTTCTCATTTTCCAAATTTTACAGTAAAATGTCATGCTGACAAAGCAGAGAGCACAGCAAAATTGATTACAAAATGAACTAGGGTTGCGTTACATACTACTAATAGCTTTTTGTAGGCAACAGCGCGCGCTTTGAATGCAAATCAGTGTAAGGTTAACAACCTTGCTAAGCCGAAGCCGCTTTGTCGCAAAATAGTGAAATATTTTCACTCTGCACAGTCGACGAGGGTAGTTGTAAGTAAGTGAACGTAGGAAGGCGTACCATCGCCTTCCCCTGAGTTTACCCTTCGTCAAAGAGAGGAAGCATGCTGTCTTTGGCTAAGCCACGGCCGGGCGCCGCGATCAGCCGGCTCTCCTGTGGACAAAGCGCTCGGCTTACTTCACCGCTTTTGTTGTTTAACGTCCCTACAGATTCGGTCGCTTCTTCTTTCTTTCTCTTTCGTGTGCCACTGCGCAAGTCCTATTGTATTCGGGCTCATATTCGTACTGAGGTTCACCGCATGCAGGATCTGGCCGATGTTTCCCCGAAGTTTTTGCAGATGGGAAGAGCATATTATGCTTAAAAAGGTGGTATAATTACTGTTAAGTCTCGAAAATAGGAAGGTGAGGTTTTTAAGTACATGCTGCAATCGAGAGCCCAATATATCAAAGACGAACTTCATATATCACGCATGTTGATTTATGTCGGCTATTCAGAATTGCGTTTCTTGGTCAAGCGGACTTGGGGCAACCATGACGAGACATACATGGCCAGGAAACGGTCCAGTTGGTTGTGGATCTGCGTTTCGGCGCACTAAACAGCACTACTAACAGAGAAACCTACGAACAAACACAAAGTACGTGCAGAGCGCGATCTGTTCGTATATTATTTGTTTTGTTTTGCTTTTTTTTGTATGTTTCTGTGTTACTATAGTGTTGCTGTAGAACGCGGAAACCAACATGATGAGAGAGTGACTGCGAGAATGATACTTTGCTTCCGTGAAAAGTGGTGCTTTAGTTGAACTTTCGGAGAATGATGGATAGGTATTGGCAGCAAGCTGCCAGCCCATTGAGCCAGCTAATGCATTTGAAGCACTGCTGCTATACCAACAAGGCGAGAGCATACTTCATGCAGACACACAGTGAACAGCATGAGCTTCCTATCGATGTCAACTTTATACATATGCAGGTCCGCGTGTGGAAGATGCAATAGAATTATTTTGCAGGATTATATTGGTATTTTTATGCATCAAGGTGGTGCGACAAGTTGTGAATCCCGCCGAAATGGAGGATCCCTGCAGATTGATTTCAGCCTCCTGGGGTTTTCACAGCCAATCGAACTCCCATTACACCGCCCTCTTCGCATTTCGCCACCCTTGAAACTCGGCAATCGGGCCAAAATTTAAAACACGTATTAATGTTCAGCTGGTCAAATGCTGCATCCGCTATGCAGCACGAAATCCCTTGTGTGGCTGGGAATCAAAACTGTACCAATGCCTTCGATCTAGCCCTTAGGTGCGCTAGACCATTCGTTCTTAATAGTTTCCGTTTCAGTTTGGCACAGACTTCATTTACCCACTAGTACCCGCTGCGGCCGCTTTTCGATGGAGGCGAAAAGCAAGGCGCCCGTGTGCTGTACGATGTCAGTGCAAGTAAAAGGACACCGGGTGGTCGAAGTTTCCGGAGGCCTCCTCTATGCATTCTGTCATAGATTCAGTCGCATTGAGATGTTAAACCCTAGGAACCACATCAAGCCAAACCAAACTAATTGTTGCGTATGGACGCGCTGCAATGAAAAGCCAAAAAAAAAAAACAAGCGAGCGGTGTCTTGTCCCCAGTATTTTCGCGTTCTGTGAATATTTTCTCAACTCATCACACCGAATGGCCACAGCATACTTCGGTATTTTTTTGATAGACCACGTTGAATGTTATCTCAAGGTAGGCTGGGCGGAATTGTTCCTAACTTCAGCTAAGCGAAGAAAAGCTGCTTGCGTTTCGCAAAGGCGTACCGACTATTATTTTCCAAAGCTATCAATTAGTACAATCATTAATTTCTCTAACAGCTCCTTGATGTGCTACAATTTCTTGGACGAGGTTCAACTTTGCTGTGCCATTTCAATTTATTTTTTGTCTTTCGAGATAGCTGTACGTTCGTAGCAAATTCGAAACAAAATAAAGCTCTAAATTGGCATCGGAGTGGCCTTGAGCTTGCGGGTTCATACGAGGAAACCACGTTTCGGCGTTGCGCTTGAAATGCCGCTTGATTACATTGCACAACAGAATTTCTTTATGTATATGTAACTACTTACTTAGCGAAAATATATTTAATATGTGACGCAGACCTTGTGCGAGCTTCATTCGCTCTTTACTCTTCTTTGCGGCATTGAACCTTCCATTTCAAGAAGGAGGAAACTAACCTCTGCAAAGAATAGCGTCTAACTCCTGCCCACTAAGACGCCTTTAACAGAGTTCTTCTAGGTGTCGAAATTAGCGTCTTTTCAAATTTCAATTAGGTTATACATCCGGCTTTTTTTACTGCAACCCGTTTCTTTCAAGTGACATTCTTGATGCCCACTATAGCATTTAGAAAAATTAATGTTTCTGTGTAATTCCGAATTGATTATTTTCTTGTAGCACAAGCTTGTTTTCTGAATGGTATACAAGCTCTGTTTGAAAACCTTGGAAAAGATAACTTCACAAGCTGCAACTAAAACGCAAAGGTTTCGCTTTACAAAATAAAAATAAACTAATGCAACCCACTCACATGCCGACAACAATAGACAAACCTCCCAGTCAGGGTTCTTCGCTCTTATTACATCGGCACACCAAATGTACATCTTACTTATTTCTAACACCACAAATACTGTTCTATGTTCTCAATTCTTATTTTTTTCTGTATCGATTCACATTTGGTGGTACGAGGTAGACGTTTCGTGCAAAAATCGATATACTGAAAATCCATGCAGGCTTTTCTGCAGTACTAATATTCTGAATCTTGATGTCAGTATTGAAACTTTTCTGTCATTCCATCTCGTGAAGCTGCCTTGCCGGTTGTAAGAGAGGGTGACGAGGAGGTGATGGCATCGCTGCTGAAGCGTCCTTACAGGGAGAAGTGCTATTCTGGTTGCTCTGGTGGCCTTCGTATATACTTGACGGCTGCAAAAGCAGGACCAAAATCACTGACAGAAGTGTTAAATTACTTGCGATTGAGTTTCGCAGCACTCTAAGCTCGAAATAATTTTTTTTGGGATGCCCATCAAATTTTTAGCACGCCAGGGGTGCAAATACTTTCCCGAGGTTGACATGTGCATTAGCCTCAGTACAGTTAATTGTTGAAAGCATATGCGAACTATGCTTTTGATCTTAAAAGTTTCTTCAGTGTATTCCCGTGTGGCCAAAATGTTCTTAATTAAAACTTTCATAGATTTTACTCCAAAATGTATTGCTAACATGTGCGGTAATGATAGAGGAAATGTATCTTAGTGTTTGAAGCGGCTGTTAAATAATCGTTTGAGCTCCACTGCTCAGCAAAAATAAGAGGTCATAATGCATTCGTTGTGCACGATAGACATGAGAGGTTTCATGATTGAGCTAACTGATAGCAGTTCTCAAGAAGCATTAGCAATTATTCAACAACTTGGCGCATTTGATGCAAGAATTAATGGATAAACGCACACCTATATATGATTCCCAGTTTTGAGATCAACTTTTTGCTGTCGTGCTGTGGAGCCGAATAAACTGGTCTTCCATTGCAGGATTCCATGTCGACTGAAACCAGGCGGTAGCCTTACGAAACAACTGGGCCCCCGGGGTCGAAGTGAAACGCACGTTAAACAGTAGAATAGAACCTTCTCTTTTTTACTGGACGTGTTGGTCACAAGATGTCAATAATATATTGTCATATTAGCATATTTTTATTTAAGCAGTACAGTGCTTTCGTGCTGCGGCGGTCGGCAAAATTTAGTTCTGATCTTTGGGGTTAGCGGAAACCGATCAAATGAATAAACTTCTCTACGGGAAAACATTGACGGCCTGCCTCGAATCTTCAAGAAAATACTTTGTTGAGAAGCGAGCGCCTTCCTGGCGGCGCTATATTCTCGTCACAATAGCTAAATCGGTTTTGTTTTGTTGGGACAGTTATACTCTTTTTCGAGAGTTCAATTATTCTTGTATTATGAAAAAACGGAGATGATCGAATACCTTCCCACACATCACCCTTCGAACCCTAAGCTCGCGCACGCCTCGGAGGCGGATTACCAGCTCGTTGCTTCAGAAAGAGGTCGCATGACAGCCGCATCATTCGTGGACGACCGTATAGCTTTGTCCAATAATCGGTGTCAAGCTTCTGCCAGCTCGAGCCTCTCGGCTTCTTTTATGCAACTGCTCTGGGTAAGGCGCCTCGCTAAGTACCCGCCAGCAACCGGGGACAACAAGCCTTGAAGTTTGCGTTGTGACATGCTCGAAACTGGAAAGAATGCAGTGAGGCCATCAAGATTCCGTGCTTCGTGTTGGTCACAATACGAAGCCAACCGGCGTCGGGGCTCCACAAGCCGAAACAATAAGGCATCGGTGGCGAGAGGGAGCCAAGGCAACCATGCCCGAAGGCGTATCACAAGCACTTTACTGGACAACCCGTTCTGAGACAGTTGCTTTGTTTGTGATCGTATTTCGTTCCGCAGCGACCTCCCCGCATCACAATCAGCTGGCCACTGTATACGTTGCGAGCGGCGTTTCTCACTGCCGACGGAACGAGATTCGAGTTGTGCGCTAGCATTGGCTGGATTTTCTGTTGCCGTTATCATGGTGACTTTTAATTTGTTTCGAATATACTGGCCATTTAAACCCTAAGGCTGCCGGCTCGAGTGCATGCGACCGGTTTTAAAGTCAGGTCTTGTCATTTCTGTTCAGAGCGATCCCGACAGTATTCTGCAACGTACATGCGACTTCAATGTGTAAAAGGAAAGTTCAATGAATGATTTTTTTTTTTCGCAGACACAGCATTAATCACATTTTTCCATGCTCAGGTGGCCTACTGCAGTCACTGGCAATCCGGCAGCCATGGATACCGTACTGAATGTTGCCCTGCTCGTAGTAGCACTCGTCGTGGCAGCTTTTGCCATGTGGGCCACTCGGAGACGCCACAAGCAAGGCCTTCTCAAGAGATACGGCATCCCCGGACCTGAGCCAGGTTTGTTCTTCGGAAACTGGCTGGAATACAAGAAGGATCGCATCAAAGTACGTAGAGTGCTCTGATGCGCCGCGCGATCAAGTGTACATTGCACAAAGTCCACTTCAGTGCACGGGCCTTTCATTTACTGGCTCTATCGAATATAAAACGATTATTTTAGTTGTCGATACCTCGAAGAACACTCTGGGAGACATTGCACGAGAGATGAGCATGTGTGCGGGAGTTACTAATGACTGCTCTAATTATGGCTATGCTTACGCAGCTTCCTCCACGGCAGTTTTATTACTGATGCAAACAACGTTTTGGCAAATTGAGTTTTTTTAGTCTGCAGTTAGGGACGCCGGAATAGACAGCTCTAGATTAACTTCATCCCCATGGGGTTCTTTAACGTGTACTTACGTCGCACAGTACTCAGAGTCATTGCACTTCCCTCCACTGAAGCGCGACCGTCGAAGTCAAGGTCGAACCCGCGTCCTTGGGCTCAGCGGTCGAGCGCTCTCTCTGAGCTATAAGGCGGCTGGCATGATTACGCTGTATTAGATATTCTTCATTCGAAACTATAAAGACGTTTTCAGCAGGGAAATAGAGATGTACACTTGTGTCATCCGTACAGCTGTACTATGAGCACAACCCTCCTAGAATACACCCTACGGAGAATGATTACGCGGAAAGGCAAGACAACGTTCTGTGGGCGCGGTAAGCTTACTCCTAAAGAAGAAAACACTCCTCTCAATGGGTGCCTGGGTGCCGGTGGCAGCACCGCGAGGGTGCAGACTTAGGGCACTCGCAAAACAGGTACCTGGTATTCAGTGTGATCATTATTTTAATAAATAAAATGTGCCATCGATAGACACTTTTTGCGATCAGTTTAGCGTGCCTTCGTGCGAAAAGGTTCTCGACCGTGATTTTGTCGCTTCCCCATTACTTTATCGAACAGCACTAAAAAAAAAAAGGAATAGCGACAATGGTCGTTGGTTCAAACTGTTCACTCCAGACCACTTATTCCTTTTCGGCCATCGTCGGCTTAACTTGTAATCAGCAACTCTGTGTCGCATAATTGTGTTGTGATCAAGCGGTTTCGTTTTTTAGGTGCGCTCCCATTGACAACTCAGTTTTTCCTTAAACTTACAGCACTATCTTCAGATGCTTTTACGCTCTTGAAATTGATGATTGCTCTCGACAACTAAGCCATACGGCTAACATTTCAGTGCGCCGAGCGGCTAACAGTCCTCGATTAGCATGGCAGTACGTCAAAGCGACGGTGCCCGTAGCACGGGTCCGACACAATGGAAGACAGGTATAAGATAAGCAGTTTACAGCATGTTATAATGCACCACGAGGTCATATATTCATGATTTATCTTTGCCCCCTTCCCCTCCACCGCTTACTAGCTAGCTCAAAGTTTGCACAAGGAAGCTGTAAAACTACATTGTAAAAACTGTGTGCGAAATTACAGGCATTTTTAATGAAAATTTCAAGTTGCCATACAAAACTATCTGTTATAAACCGTTTACCAAAACACGTTGACGAAAGAAAACAGTAATACTCTCTTTTTCCAACCTAAGTCTTGGTTGGAATGCTAACAACTGTGGTATACATATATGTCTCTCTTCAATTTTCTATCACAAACTGATTCTTACTTGAACAGTATGGATGCTTACTAAATGGGAACCGATGTGGCATGACACCTATCAAAGCGCTGTCCGAAGAGCGGCTCCGTACAAATTCTGGCACCAAAACTGATAAGTTAAGATGCCACATTGCGGCCCGTTTTGGTGCCTATGAGCATGTAGTGGGCCAAAACAGAAAGTTGGAGTGGCTCTGTGCTACAGTTATATCTGTAGTCGATGCCCTAGTTCCACTCTCCATTTCGGTGGCAAGACAACGGCTGTTGCAAGGTCAACGTTATTGGTGCCATAGAGAGTTGCCAACGCCGGCAGACTGATTTTCGCTTAGTGGGACTAGTAAGGCTTGCGCCTTCAAAGTGCTCTTTAATGACAAAAAGGGCCGCATAAGATAAATTTCCTGGTTTGCAGGCAGAAAAACAGGCATTTACATCCTAGACATTTTCTTTTAGCTGCAACAAAACGACCTGTAAACTGACAAGAAAGTACAATACAAAACATTTAGCATATAACGGATAATTTCTGTAAATTTATAGAAATTTTCTGTTAGTTGTAAACAAAAAAACCGTAATCATCAAGAAATTAAAGCCGCCAGAAAATTTCTGTATTATTTTTTAAAGAAAAATTTGTTACTGTATATCTACTTCATTATGCCTATACTCTGCTCAAGGTCATGGCGCTCATACAATGTATGCAATGCTTGGTCATCGAATGCAGAGCTACCATTACGATACACACGGACGATCTCCGGCAGAGGCGGAAGAGCACACCGGCGCGCTCTATACTATGTTACTTACATACTTGCTAACTATGTACACTTACCATGTTTTTTATACAATTTGTAAGCAAGTCCTGACTGTCAGGCAGCGCATGTTTTTCGGCAATCTGAGGCACAAGGTGTGCGTCTGTGGGTCGATGTACATCAGGAGCCGAACCACTGCTCGTGAGCCTTTTACTTCATGTCATGGCGCCTTATGTGTGTCTTGGCTCGCGCGCTACAGTAGTGCCTTTGGTTTGGTTTGATGAGCCATACAAATTATTATGGCGTGCTTTCTTGTCAGAACTTCTGGAGTGAACCCGAAAACGCTCGGGTTTAAACCCTCTCTGTGTTCGGGGAAAATGGTGATGAGTAAAACATTTCTGGTATATTGTTTCAATCTTTGCACGCTTTTAATTTTTAGGACTGGCTGCGAGCAAACGGTTCACAAAATAATTATGGAATATTGTACAGTCGAAACTCGATTTAACGAAACCCGATTTAACGAAAGTCCCGAGTTAAAGAAGATATCGTAACTCCCGCTCAGACGCCTATAGGATTCAATGCTTTGACTAATTCGAAATAACGCAATCAATTTCATGATATGTCCCGATTTAAAGAACCTTTTTTTTTTCAAAAATGAAGGCGGAAAGGGGTTATTTTTGGTTCATTTTGTGGAGAGCACCCAAAATTTATTGATTGCGAGACCACAGTAACAGCGCGGGGCACCTTCGTTCCGCTTTTTTGTTTGTTTTTTTTTAAATTGCATGGCGCAAAACGACAGTTGTAGTGTTCAGTTGAATTCACCAGATGGTGTCAGCGGTAAAAAAAAAAGTGTCACGTCGTATTCAGAGGAGCAGCGTTGCACTTTGGTGCTTTTCTTTTTTTTTTTTTTTTTGTGGGGCGCTTCGTGTGGTTCATTCGCCATTGTGCTTCTGCGGATATTTCCCCGTACCTTTGAGTGCATGCTTCTCTCAAGCTCAGCTTGCTAGGCCTACGGTGTTGCGTAGCACTTCAGACTTACGAGAAATCGGTGCGGTCATTGCTCACAAAGCTCACGCAGGTAAAGATCACCGACTTCTTTGCTAGAAAATAAATTTGTAGTCCTCTCGGGCTCTTCTTGATCAGTTACAGTTTTTGTTTCTTGTGTGCTAGCAGCGTCAGTCATTTTGCTGGCCACATTTAATTTTGGTAGCATTAAGGCTTCGCAAGTATGATGCCGCGGTAGCTTTTTCGATACCGCCGCACCTTGCAATCGAATGCACCAAATTATAAGACCGAGAAATACCTCACTTGATTTAACGAAATTCCCGATTTAGCTAAATAATTCACGGCTCCCCTCAACTTCCTTAAACTGAGTTTTAACTGTATTTCGGAGACCAGTGCGGAATTGTTTTCCTGTATCGACTCCAAGCTTCGAAATAACGTGTACCCTGACACAGAGATGTTTCTCGTCGTTGTATATGTTTGATGTTTATTCTAATACCATACATTCTTAGTGACATCCCTTTAGTATAGATTTGTTTTTCTGACGTTTAACACTATTTTGTGACATTAAGAAAATGAAGAAAAAATATCGCTGCATTTTTTTTTAACACGCTGTACGGGCTATCCTGCATACGCACCACATTCACTGAAAAAAATATATATTTTCCGGACAAGTATTAGTTAAGTGATGCTGTGCAGTCCCTAGACTTTACCTATTAAATTACCAGCCGCGCAAAGGCTAATGTTTGAAGGGGTTATCAATTGACTAATACAATACAATACAATACAACACAAGTTTCAAGAAGAGAAAACGAAAGTGCAAGACTCTAGTTTCAAAAGCGGGCCCAAAATTTTATACTGTGCTCCCACTAATGCCAACATTTAGTGATTACGACGATCTTGCCTGAAGACTAACCATGAAACTCTTGCATTGAAACGATAGCGGGGCTAAACGAGTCATGGCAGCTCACATGCATCGCATTTTGAAAACGTAATAAGTCGACTACATTTTTTACTTCGCTTGGAAACTGCTTGCAAGTGCTCATTATTTTTGCACCATACATCGAATTAAATACAAGGGTCTTTATTGTAGAGAGCGTCATTTGCAACCAAAAAGCCTTGACAATTGACACATGAGAAAGCACGCAGCTTTCATCGCCTTAGAAAAGGAACAAGAAAGCTTGAAAACATTTCACACTTCGGAATGAAGAAGCGTTGACGTATGTATACCACACAAGCCTTTGCCTACACGAGGGCACGCACTTTCAGGCCTTGATCACAACGTGGTCACACATAGCGCACTCACCCTAGGTCCAGGTGCCCCGCATTCATGGTGCGGTTGCACATATGACAACATTGTCTACAGGTTGTGATTGAGCATTCACCTATGTCATACTACGATGATTATGCTGTTTTCCGCAAGGATTCCTCGCACAATTATTTCTGTATTGCATTACCAGAGCATGACTGTGTTATTGAATCGCTAACGCCGAACTTTAACTGGAGCTTTTTTTTCGCAGCTAAACCTGCAGAGGTACTCCATCTGGGCAAACATCGTCAGCGCTGCCACTGTTATGCCTCATTGCACTTCTGGCTTGTGAAAACGTTATCATGTTGTCACTGAGAGGGCTTGTTTTTGAGAATGTGCCACGTGGGACAACGTGACAATAGCCCTTGTAGTGCGAGATATGATTAGATGAGGGCAGTGACTGGTGCGGGGCAGCTATCGTTGTCACTTCTGCCAGTAGTTGAGTGGAATGCCTGAGTTTGTTTTTGGTGTGTTCTTTTAATGCATGGAGCGACTCCCTGAACATCTTTCATGGCGCAGGTTATGGAGGAATGGGCTCGTCTGTACGGCAAGGTGTACGGCTTCTACGAGGGCGAAACCCCAAAGGTGGTAATCAGTGACATGGACGCCATCAAGGAGTGTTTTGTCAAGCTATCGGGATCGTTCACTGACCGGCCGCCACTGGTCGCGAATATCGAGCCGATACGGAGCAGCCTCATAGGTCTCAAAGGTACTCTGATAATCTATTTTGGCTTCTCACTAAAGGTGCGAGACTGATTAAGAGTGCAATCTATTATTTTTGTTTGAATACGACTGATTGTGCAAGGTCTAGGTGGAAACGTATTTTGCTGTCGTTCAAATATTATTTTCAGTGATGGCAAATGCTATCCTATGCTGCTTTCCGCTGAAATTCATCACTACGAATCCCCCCTGAGAGCTATCCAGTGCAGTTCATACCCTAGCTAAATTCTCTAAAAGTGTTCGTATACTCTGTAAGAGGAAGAGAATCCCAGAATAGAAATTAACTTAAAAAACCCAAAGACACTAAACTAAAATTTCCTGCACCTGTTATGGTGCATAGTTTGTGTCTGAACACAATACGTCCAAGCCTCCTGCATCAAAGTACATTTTCAGGGGTGCTAAATGGACAAAAAAAATTCTTGACGATTTTTTTCTTTCATTTTCTCATCAAGTATAATTCACGCTTCCTCACAAAGCACTCATGTGCACTACCCTAAAATATTGTATGCACACGTGCAGATATTAACAAGTCGGGTCTCATCAAGAGAACTTTAAATCAATGCGAATGTAACGGAAAATAACTGATTCCAGATCAGTCGATAGATAATGAACATATTGGTTGTTTCAAAATGTGCTCATCGTTGCCGAGATGCGGCGACCAGACAATGTTTCTTATGTCCTTTATTCTATTGGATTTTCGGTCTAAGCTGATCACGATATTGTGTAGTGCCCGTCTTCTCAAGAGGGTACCATTTCCTTTATTTCTTCATTTTTTTGTACACTGACAAGATAAAGCTTCTTGTTTGTCGCTGTTTGTGCTACTGGGAGGAGCGTTCTGGGACGTGCTACGCTTGACGTTGTGTGTAATTATAGATTGCTGTACGTTCTTCATGGTAGAGCGTGCTAGAGTGTGCCGTAACTACGTGTGTCAAGTTCTTGCATTGCCTATTTTTAGATATATGAGCTGTTTTTTAAACGAGTCCTGGCTGCTTGCATTTAGTTGCCTCAATTAAGGTTCTAAGGTTACCAGCGTCGATTCGTGGCACATAAAATTGTCCCAGTCACAGTGACAATTCACAATTCTCTGAGAATTCAATATATATCATCATCATCAACCTGACTATACCCCCTACAGGGCGAAGGACTCTCCTATATTGCTCCAATTAACTCGGTTCTGTGCTAGCTTGATATCTTGGGTATCAGCGAGCTCAAGTGGACCGGAATGGGAGAATTTAACTCCGGCGACCATTATGTCCTTTATTGTGGGCACGAATCCAAGAGAAGGAATGGGGTCGCTCTCATAGTAAACAGAAGAATGGGTAAAGCAGTGCTAGGGTACAACCCCAAAAACGACCGAATGATTTCACTTCGGATCCAAGGTCACCCTCTCAACATAACAGTTATCCAAGTCTATGCACCGACCACTACTGCTGAAGAAGCTGACGTTGACAGATTTTATGCGGACCTACAATGCCTTTTAGACCGCACCCCATCATCAGACGTCGTTTTTCTCGTAGGAGACTGGAATGCTAAGGTCGGGAGTGAAGAAATATCCGGAATTGTAGGCAAGTTCGGTCTTGGCGAGTCAAATGAAGCTGGACAGAGGCTAGTAGAGTTTTGTCAAGAAAACAGCCTGACCATAGCGAATACTCGTTTTCAACAGCACAAGAGGCGCCTGTACACATGGACTTCACCGGACGGTCTGTACAGGAATCAGATCGATTATATTCTTTGCCGGCAGAGATGGAGAAGCGCAATACAAGAAGTAAAAACAAGGCCTGGGGCCGATTGTGGCACCGATCATCAGCTTCTTGTTGCCAAAATTAAGCTTCGATTGAGGAAAACTCAGAAAACTAGAAGGCCTTTCAGGTAAGATCTGGATCAAATTCCATTAGAATATGCTGTGGAAGTGAGCAATCGATTTCAAGAATTAGATCTAGAAGACAGAGAGCCCGAAGAGATGTGGACTGATGTTCGTGATATAATACAAGAAGTTGCTACTAAGGTAGTTCCAAAGCAAAAGAAATGCAAGAAAGCAAACTGGTTATCTGAAGAGGCTTTGCAAATAGCTGAGGAAAGGAGGATGGCAAAAGTTATGGGGGAAAGAGAAAGATACAAGGTTCTCAATGCGGATTTTCAGAAAATAGCAAGGAGAGATAAGAATGCCTTCCTGAACATACAGTGCCAAGCAGTTGAGGACAACAGCCAATTAAGGAACACAAGAGCTCTGTACAAGACAATCAAAGATATCAAAGGAAGCCTCTGTGCTAAGATGGGCGTGATAAAGGACAAACGAGGCAAGGACCTCACTGACGCCTCAGAGATAAAGAAGAGGTGGCAGGAATACACAGAAGAACTGTACAAGAAGGACCCGAATGTGCAAACCCAACATAAGACGGTTGTGATTACTGATCTCGAGCCGGGCATCCTGAAGAGTGAAGTTGAATGGGCCTTAGCCAGTCTTGCTAAGAAGAAAGCCAGCGGAAGTGATGGCATTCCAGCTGAGTTGCTTCAAAACCTCAACCATGACGCTGTTAGCATTCTGCATACATTATGTCAGAAGATTTGGACAACTCTGCAGTGGCCACAGGATTGGAAGAGGTCAGTTTACATCCCCATTCCAAAGAAAGGCAGTGCCAAAGATTGTTCCAACTACCGCACGATCGCACTTATTTCGCATGCTAGCAAGGTGATGTTGAAAATCCTCCAAGGTAGGCTGCAGCAGTATGTGGATCGGGAGCTTCCGGACGTGCAAGCTGGGTTTCGCAAGGGCAGAGGAACTAGAGACCAAATTGCCAACCTCCGCTGGATCATGGAAAAAGCAAGAGAGTTCCAGAAACCCATCTACTTCTGCTTTATTGATTATGCGAAAGCGTTTGATTGCGTAGATCACAGCAGATTGTGGCAAGCTCTCCAAGAGATGGGAGTTCCAATTCACCTCATCTGTCTCCTCAGGAACCTGTATGAAGGACAAGAGGCCACAGTCAGAACTGAGCATGGTCTTACCGATTGGTTTCCGATTGAGAAAGGAGTGAGGCAAGGCTGCATACTGTCACCCTGCCTATTTAACCTATATGCAGAGTGCATCATGAGGAAGGCCGGTCTGGACGAGTCTTCATATGGAGTGAAGATTGCTGGAAAACGTATCAACAACCTTAGATATGCGGATGATACCACTTTAATGGCAGAAAGTGAAGTGGAACTCAAGAGACTTCTGATGCACGTACAAGAAGAGAGTGAGAAGTTTGGGCTTAAACTGAACATCAAAAAGACAAAGATCATGGCGTCTTGCCCTATCAAGTCCTGGAGCATCAATGGACAAGAAGTGGAAGCTGTGACAGATTTTCTCTTCTTGAGCTCCAAGATTACTTCGGAAGGAGACTGCAGCCATGAAATTAGGAGACGCCTGCTTCTGGGAAAGAGAGCAATGGTTAGCCTTGACCGCCTAGTAAAGAGCAGAGACATTAGTCTGCCAACCAAGATCCGTATAACTCGTGCTATGGTCTTTCCAGTTGTGATGTATGGATGCGAGAGTTGGACTGTGAAAAAGGCTGACCGCCGAAGAATTGACGCGTTTGAATTGTGGTGCTGGCGAAGACTCTTGAGAGTTCCTTGGACTGCCAGAAGATCAAATCAGTCGATATTGTCGACCATAAACCCTGACTGCTCATTGGAGGGTCAAATTCTAAAGTTAAAACTCAGCTACTTTGGTCATCTGATGAGAAGAGAGGAGTCGCTGGAGAAAGATTTGATGTTGGGAAAGGTTGACGGTCGCCGGAGAAGGGGTAGGCAGCGAATGCGATGGTTAGATGGCATCCTCGAGGCACTGCAGATGAAGTTATGTGATGTTAGGAAGATAGTGAGAGACCGGAAAGCGTGGCGTGAAATGGTCCATAGGGTCACGAAGAGTCGGACACGACTGAACGACTGAACTGAACTGTGCTAGCTGCATCCACTTGACCCCTGCGAACTTCTTAACCTCATCCGCCCACCTAACTTTCTGCCGCCCCCTGCTACGCTTTCCTTCCCTTGGAATCCAGTTTGCTACCCTAAGCGACCATCAGTTATCCTCTCTTCGCACTACACGTCCTGCCCATGCCCATTTCTTCTTGATTTCTACTAGAATGTCAGTAACTTGAGTTATTTCTCTGACCCACTCTGCACGCTTCCTATCTCTTAATGTTACTCTACCATTTTTCGTTTCATAGCCCTCTGGGTTGTCCTCAACTTAAGTAGTACCCTCTTGGTTAGCCTCCACGTTTCAGCCCCATAGGTGAGTACAGGTAAGATGCAACTGTTGTATACTTTCCTCTTGAGCAATACCGGTAAGCTGCTAGTCATAATGTGCGAGTGCTTGCCAAATGCGCTCCATCCCAATCTTATTCTTCTTATTTTTTCCTTTTCGTGGTCTGGATCTGCGGTTACTACCTGTCCTAAGTAGACATATTCGCCTACTACTTCCAGTGCTTCGCTACCTAACGTAAACTGCTGTTCCTTCCCGAGGCTGTTGAACATAACCTTAGTCTTCTGCATATTGATTTTCAAGCCTACCTTTCTACTTTTCCTGTCTAGGTCACCAATCATTATTTGTAGTTCATCTCATGAGTTACTTAGCAAGGCAATGTCATCAGCAAATCGCCGCATATATATATATATATATATATATATATATATATATATATATATAGGGAGGGTGTTGAAGCTCGAATGGGTCCGGTAGGGCATAGACTTAAAGTAGGTGACACACGGTAGAAAAAAACAACACTTTATTCCGACGTTTCGGCCGGGGTCCGGCCTTTGTCAAGGAATGTAGAAAGAAGCTGTCGGTTCCCATTTCTTATATACATGCACAATCGAAGAACACGTGACCAGCTAATATCAACAAATAAACATCAAAATATCAAAAACAAGATTTCACACGCGTGATTTAATGGCGGTGCAAGGTATATAGACAGAATGACACGTGTTGCGCTTAGGTCATGCATCTTAATATGTTGCACAAAGAAAGGAAGATGTATCGCTTAAAAGATTGTTGTCACTATCAGCGCACAAAACAAAATATCACGAGGTTAGGATGGGTGGAATACATGCCACACTTAATTCTGCAATATTCAGGAGGGGGGGGGGGGGATTCATCTACTGAAATATCATTCTCATTGGTAGGCGACAGTAGCAGATAACACGTCAGTAGAATTTAACAGTGAAATATAACTGTGATTTAGCACGGTACACACACACAAAAAAGCAAACAGTCACTGAAATCGCGGCATGGTGACAAAACTCGATTTTGTGCTCAATGCTATGGGGACAAAGAGAAGAAGTTAAAGAAGTTAATTGTTCGTAACAGTGTTGATTACGCAAGGAATCATGTGCAAGGTTATTGGATAAGTTGTAATGATTAGTGCATGTTACGGCAGGAAGCAATATGATCGTGAGAAACTGGCAAACATGAAAAAGATCAGTGCAAGTAAAGCATTACATCCTGTGAGGGGCTTTGGGCTGTGACCGTAACAGCGCAAGCGGAGAGGCAAACAGTGCAAAATGGAGGCAATGTCGATTAAACATAATATCTTTTGAGACGCTGCCAAAGGTGCTACCATTTAGTTAAAATGCTACGACGAGAGACAAGTTAGCTTGCCAATGTTTTCATTCAGACCACAAGAAACCGTGTTAAACTTGTGTATTAAAAATGATTCGCGAACTTCGCGTTCATGGTGGGTTTTGAAACCTGATTCCAATAAAGTTACTTGCATTTTTTCAAAGGGGTGCTTGGTAATGTTTACATGCTTAGAGATAGGAAGGTTAGGCAGTGTATTACAATGAGCTTTATGGTTATTAAATCGGTATCTGAAGGGTGTTTCGGTTTGGCCAATGTACTGAATTTTGCAGATAGGTCATGGGTCGATATTCGGAGGTCGTGGGTTCGGCTCCCACCATCAGCACGTTGTTTTTTCTTCTACTTTGTGTTTAATTATCTTTCCCCTAAACAGATTACACTACTAATTTCTGTGATTATCCAAGTAAACATTAAAAAAAAAGAAATAAAGTACCATCCCCAACGCTTACTTTGGCCTCGCCGACTGTTGGCTTCTTTCCTTCATGTATTATAACGAGCACCCTCATTTCCCCTTAATATATATAAGCTTGAAAACGTTCCACTCTTTGGGATGAAGAAGCGTTGACGTATGTAAACCACACAAGCCTTTGCCTACACGAGGGCACGCACTTTCAGGCCTTGATCACAACGTGGTCACACATAGCGCACTCACCCCTGTCAGACGGATCGTAGTAGGGCTTGAGTCGGTTCACATGGACATGTTTAGCGTTCACGGCGGCGCAAGTCTGCAGAGGGCGTAAGGGGCTCAACTACGTAGTTAGCAGGAGATGTTTTTGAAGGAGATGGTACCAAGCAAGTAGCTTCTTTGGAAGGCCGGTGGTTGTGGCAGGGACCCAGATCCACACCAGGGAGTTAAGTGAATATGAAGAAGCCTCGCCGGCGTCACGGTGGTGTTTTTGTTGCCACTGGGTTTCCGTTATAAGCGAACGGGGGAGTTGACGGCATTGTTCTGCGTACTGGGCGGCGTCCGAGAGTGGCGTGGATTGAGAAACATCAGGGCGGTAGAGAAAAAGCCAATCCATTGCGCAAGTTGGCTCGCGCCCGTAAAGAAGAAAGAAGGGAGAGAATCCAGTGACGGTCTGTGTCGCTGTGTTGTACGCGTAGGTTACGAAGGGAAAAACCTGGTCCCAATTGGAATGAGCGTCGTTCACGCACATGGCCAGCATGTCACTCAGAGTACGGTTGAAGTGTTCTGCCAGGCCATTCGTCTGAGGGCGGTAAGAAGTAGCGGTGTGGTGAATAATGCGGAATTCTTTCATCAGGGCCTGAAGAGCGTTGGACAAGAAAACACTTCCGCGGTCGCTCAGTAGTTCTTTCGGGGAGCCGTTGCGAAGAATCGGGATCTTGAGAAGAAAAAAAGGGACATCTCGTGCGGAGGCAAAGGGTAGCGGTGATGTTTCAGTGTAGCGAGTAAGATGATTTGCTGCCACGATAATTCAGCGGTTGCCAGCGCAAGTAGGAGGAAGAGGGCCAATGCGATCAAGCGGACGGGCAGGACAAGGTAACAGCTGCAACGAAGCAGGGGACTTCTGATGAGTTTTTCGGCGTTTACAAGATTGGCAAGCAAGCGCGAAGTGCCGTTCAAAGCGGTACATTCCGCGCCAGTAAAATTGTAGACGGAGGCGAGTGTAGGTTTTCAAAACGCCACTGTAAGCACACTGTTGGTCAGCATGGAAAGCAGCGTAAATGTCGGCGCGGAGATGACGTGAGATGACTAGGAGCCATTTCCGTCTATCGAGCAAAT
Source organism: Amblyomma maculatum (assembly GCF_055883805.1). NCBI lineage: Eukaryota > Metazoa > Arthropoda > Arachnida > Ixodida > Ixodidae > Amblyomma > Amblyomma maculatum. The sequence continues at coordinate 81,414,412 of NC_139350.1, forward strand.
ACCTGCGGTGATAGAGCAGGCCATCACGAATGGAGAAGTGGTGGGCTAGGCGGACGAGTCCTCTGGATGAATGACCAGGAGTAGGAATGGAAAGAAATTCCAAAAGTGCACTGATCCACGGGTCATTCCGCTGTTCCGGGGCCATGTCGACAGTCGCAAGCGACGACTAATCGTAAGGGCAGATTTGCTCTGACGAGGAGGCGCTAGGCAATGGCGAGGGGGAGAAAGCGTTGGCGTCCGTATGTTTCAGGCCTGGTCGATAAATGACATGAATGTCATACTAGTGAAGACGGAGAGCCCAGCGAGCAAGGTGGCCGGATAGGTCTTTCAGAGAAGCCAGCCAGCACAAAGTGTAGCGATCGGTCACCACATAAAATGGTCAGCCATACAAATAGGGACGAAATTTTCCGATGGCCCAAATAATGGTCAAACATTACAGAATAATCAGGCTCCGCTTTTGTGAAGGTTCGACTGGCGTATGCCATCACATACTCGCTGAAACCAGGTTTTCGCTGCATGAGTGCGACACCGAGCCCAATACCGCTGACGTCAGTGTGAACCTCCGTAGGCGCAGTAGGACCAAAGTGGCAGAGAAGAGGAGGTGAAACCAAAACGCGGCGTAAAGTGTCGAACGCTTTATCGCAGGCTGGCATCCAGGCGGAAAGTTCGGAGCTGCGGGCAAGCAGCGCTGGGTCAGAGGGGTGATGATAGAGGCGAAATTCAAGATGAAACGTCGAAAGTAGGAACAGAGGCCAATAAAACTGCGGAGCGGCTTCAGGGAGGTTGGCTTCGGAAAATCAGCAACTGCACGAATAGTGGTGGGGTCGAGGAGAATGCCGTGCTTAGAAACTACGTGGCCTAAAACTGAGTTTTCGGGCTGCAAAGCGGCACTTTTTCAAATTAACTGAATCCCTGCATCGGCGAGAAATGTGAGGGCATGCTTCAGGCGGAGAAGGGGAGAAGAAAAGTCGGTAGAAAAAACTACGAAATCATCCAGATAACAAACACGTGCCACTTGAGTCCATGGAGAACAATGTCCATCAGGCGTTCGAAAGTAGCCGGAGCATAGCAAAGGCCAAAGGCATAACATTGAACTCTCGTATAAGCCGCCCGGTATTATAAAGGCAGTTTTCGAGCGGTGAGCGTCAGCCATCGGCACCTGCCAGTAGCTAAAGCGCAAATCTAAAGAGGGGAAATATTGGGCTTCCTGCAGACAGTCCAGGGCGTTGTCGATTCGTGGCGGAGGATGGACGTCTCTGCACGTTATCTTGTTTAGCCTATGGTAATCGAAGCAAAACCGAATGGAACCCCCCCCCCCTTTCTTAGTTAACAAAATAACCAGAGAAGCCCATGGACTGTTAGATGGCTGTATGACAACCCGGCAAAGCATATCGTCCACATTATCAACAATGAATTCGCGATCACAGGCCGACACGCGATAAGGACGCTGGTGTAAAGGTGCGTTTGTACCGGTGTTGATTGTGTACGTAACGACAGACGTGCAACCGAGAGCAGTGTAAGGAAAGTCGAAGGAAGAGGTGAAGCTCTGTAGGAGGGCAATGAGTTGATCGCGTTGCGGGGGCGAAAGATCTGCATCAATGTCCTGTTGAAAAACATTGTGCAGTGTGGAAGCGGCCGCTATAACGCAAGAGCTGATAACATTAACCTTGACTAAAGTAGGTATGTCAAGAAGAATATTTACAAGAGCGAGATCAAGTTCTTCCATACGGCCGAGACACTCACCACGAAGCAGGACGGACGGGCAAGAAAATGGATTCGAAACGTACATTGCATTAAGGCAACCTTCGAACTGAGATCAACAAATGGAAGCAGGAGGCAGGGATGGCGCGGAGCGTCGTCGGAAGTTGTAAAGAAAACAGTCGAAGTAGTAACGCTTTCACAGGAGAGTGGAATGAGGGCAGCAAAAAAATGAAGGAATGTCTCTCTAGCTATCACGACAAGGAGTTTTGCAGACCAGGCAGGGACGTCACACAAGGTGGCATCACAAAGAGGGAAAAACGCAATTTCCGCACGGGCGCAGCTAATAACGGCACGACGAATGGAAAGGAAATTGTAGCCCAGGATGTCGTCGTGTGAGCAATGAGACAGTACATTAAACTCAATGTAGTATAAAATATTTTCGATGCGAACACGGGCCGTGCACGCCGCTGAGGAATTAATGCATTGTGATAAGACGATGCGAGGCGAAAAGTCAGAAAGTGCAGTGGTCACCTTGCGAAGTCGACGGCAAAGAGCTTCACTGATGACAGATAAGGCAGCGCCCGTGTCGACAAAAACGACTACTGCGACACCGTCCATAACAACTTGTATTACGTCAGCGAGAGGACACGGAGGACTTGAGTTCGAACCAAGCGCAGTTCTTACCCCGGGAACTGTGACTGTTAGAAGCGGAGATGGTCAACGGCGACGAAGGGAAGATGATTGGCAAGTGGTATACGTGTGATGGTCGCGAGATACAAAGTCGGAACCGGGCGGATTTCTCGGCGAGGGCGGCTCGGTATCGCAGGGTGTATTCCGGAGGTCAGGGCGAGAAGGTGCTAGGCGTTGGCGGCAAAGGCGTATGAAATGGCCCGGCAGCCCGCAAAAGTAGCAGATTGGCCGGTTGTCGGCGGTACGCCAAGGGTTCGTAGGGTGTTGACGTAGCCTTGAAACAGGGACATGGAATGCATGCTCATCCAAAGGCGGAGGATGGTAAGAAAGGGCCGGCTGGTAGGAACCAGATGCGGATGACATTAGAGGCCTGGCCGCACCTTGGGCGTAAGTCAAAGGTGCCGCTACTTGCGGCAGCGCGGAGCTAGGCGGCAGCACGGGGCTTGGCGGCAGGACATCAGCGATATGGTCTTGTACGACACACCGTTTGGCAGGGGCCAAAGAAGAAGCCGTGTCAGGAACAAGGTGGCCAGTATAATGTAATTTAGGAATAAGGGAGAGCTGGCGTGTGACCTCTTCGCGAACGAAGGCTTTGATTTCTTGAACCAAAGGCTGTCCTCTGATGGAGTAGAACCGTCCAGGGCTACTGTAATGATGGTGTCATCGTAAACACCGGACCGCCGGGTAGAAGCGCGCTCCTTACGGAGCTCGTAGTAGCTCTGGCAAAGTTTGATCATGTCACTGAAGGTGGCAGGATTTTTCGCCCACAGCATCTGACACGCGTCCTCAGAAATGCCTTGCAGGATGTTTTTGATTTTATCCGCTTCGGGCATCAGTGAGTTGACACGTTTGCACAGGACAACGATGTCTTCAATATAATTGATGAAGGTGTCTTCAGCATGCTGAGCGTGCTCACGCAAACGTTGTTCTGCCCGGAGTTTGCGAACTGCAGGACGGCCGAACATTTCCGCAAAATTCTTCTTAAATGCAGGCCAAGATGGGAGGTCTGCCTCATGGTTTCAAAACCAGAGTTCCGCCACGTCAGTTAGATGGAAGATGATGTTACTTAGCTTGACAGCGTTGTCCCGTTTGTTGTAGCTACTGACACGCTCATACGCCAGCAACCAATCGTCCACGTCCTGGTCGGCCGTGCCACTGAAGAAGCATGGGTCATGCTGTCATAGCAAGCCAGAACACAGGACCATGGTTGGGACGGGCAGCGATGTCAAGGTGGTCTCATCCGGCATGGTGGACGCCGAGGGCAATGTGCGGCTTCTTAGTTCCAGGGTGGGTGCGAACGTACCCAGCAGCACCTGCACCAATTGTAGAGGCGTGTTTAATCAGGCGGCCCAAAGGAATCCAACTGCTCAGGATGAACTTGCCGCAGAGCGTCAGGCGTGGTGAACCACGAAGACAGCAACCAAGTTCTTCGTACTCGGTCACGCCAGCACGCGATGCATGCCAGTGGCTATAACGACGAAGATTTGCACACTACAATATATATAGTATTGGCCGCTCTTGGTCTGCCTAAATATGGCTTGACACGACATTTTAGCAGTGTTTTGATTTAATACACAGGCTCTGAGCGTTAAATGAACATATTTTTCGTACCCTTAACAATGAAAGGCATGGCTTCGGGTACACCGAGAAGGCATTGAAGTCACTTGAGCCGTTCGTCTTACATGAAATAAAACATCGCAAAACTTTGATCAGTGCAACACAGCTACTGAATACCCGCCATAATTACTGACGGAGGCAGGAGTATTTAGAGCTCTATTATTTGTTCTGCATGCTTATTTTACAAAATATTTTGTGAAAGTTTTTGGCGCTTGTCCCTTATGTTGTTTCGTTCTCATTTTTGTGACTGTTCGCACTTCTTCTGAAACCAAAGTCTTGCTGGCATTTTTTCCTGTGGTGATCATTCTGTCCCATATAGCTTATTTTTATTTATTACCGTCTTGAACATGGTTTGCATAACGGCCAACATGTGCAATATATCCATTACTGTATTCGTGTCATGCATAAATCTAGCAATGTTTGTGTGTCGACTCAGCTGAAATCCACAGGTATCAATGCCAGCGAAATTTTCAGGAACAAAAGTAGACAGCAGTTAATTTTCATTTGCTGACATTGAACGGATATTAACACTTATAATCTTAAAGTGTAATGAAAAACATTTGTTTAGTTTTATTTGTTATTTATGCGTCCTCGTATATTCCGTGCACTGTGTCTGAGATGCTGTTTGTCATTGTTTAAGCCAATAATGGAGCCTGCGGCCTTGTCAGACTGGCTTTTGACAGCTTCTTGTGCAGGCTTCCTGCATCATGTAAAGGGGTGCAAATAAAGTGTTTTGTATTGTAGGTGTCTAGCCGCTTAGTATACCAAATGACAAAAAATAAAGTGTTCGCTTACAGTGCAATTTTGTTCAGGTCACTTTTTTTTTTCAAACGCTTCGCCTTCACCCCAACAAGCGGTGTAAATTCGGATATTTGCTAAAGCAGCGTCTACTCTGAGCATACTTCACGTGGCCTTGCTCCAGTACAGACCGCAGATATGACCTGGCATGGCCGTTCTCTTTCAGTCCCTATTTGCGCCAGCAGTGAAAGCTGTCATAAGCGAACGGCCAAGACCTCCTGATTGCTTGCCTGCTCCCTCCTTAAAGCATAAACTAGAACAAACATTTCTCAAATTGTGTAATCTGAGGTTTTTGATACACGGTCCAGAACATTTTACTGATGCTGCTGTAGAAGTGATTTTAATACTAGCTAATTTCAAGATACGAATGAAAACTTGGGCCATTTTGTTGTATGGTGCGGCAAATGATGCTCTTTATTCGTTTTTAGCACTTCGATCGTGCTCGCGGAAAGCCTGTATGTTGTGCTTTGGATGCTAACGGGTGGATAAAAATTTTGTGCCAATAAATAAATAAGAAAAACCGATATGCTTGCATTTCGCCCACAGGAGATGAATGGAAGGCTCTTCGAGGAATGCTCAATCCTTGCTTCACGACTGCTAAGATAAAGCGTATGCTTGACACCATACATCAGTGCTCTGACACCATGGTCAACGTCCTGAATGAACATCTGTCGACAGAAAGAGGTGCCACCGTGAATGTTTCCAACCTGTGCCAGGGGCTTTCACTGGACGTCATCACCAAGTGTGCTCTTGGCTGGCAGGTATGATGACGTGTTCATCAGGAAGTCATGATAAAGCTTCGTTGCGCATTTGCGCTAAAGCTTTCGATAGGCTTCTTTCAGTACTAAAATTTCAGCATCTGCCCTCCCCTTTCTTTTATCCCATTTGTTGCATCGTTCTTTTTTTTGGCTTTTTATCTGAACCAATCAGATATTGTAGATTTGTTCTTGACCCATGAAGCACAGAAAAGCTGTTGTTGATTTACAGCTGGCGCTCAGAAACTTGAACAAGATTTTAGATCAGATTGCGCTAGGTATCTGCCTCCCATGGAAATGCCTACGAGCTAAACCGAAGCAACCTTTGATCGTGCTGAAAAGAAAACTTTTCTTGAGCCGATGTAGCCTGGAGGCATAGACGGCACTGCGAGCATTATTTATTGCAGCAAGTGGTCCACTGCACATTTCCACACACTGACCCAACATCTCCAACAACTCGGTATTTATGTAGCCTGCTGTGTTCATCACCACTTGCGTGATGCGCGCATAACTAAAAGTAAAAATCAGCGAAAGTGGAGAAAATACGACAGAAAGAGTTAAATAACTTACCCGGTTTATTCCAGAAAGGCGAAAAGCAAAAATATCTGCTCACTACATGAACCATGCAGTAGCCAGGCGGCGAGAAAATTGTTTCACTTGGCGTCTGCAAACTTTCCATCAGCCTCGTGGGTCATTGTAAAATCGAGGCCACATTCTAAGCAATTAAAGGTACGCGTTCGGCTAACAACGTTCCTTGCCTATGTGTTCTTTCAACGTAGCCCGATTCCTAGTTTACGAACGCCGGCTTCGACCAAACGTTCTGCTAGACTCAGACAGGCGGCTTTGAAAAGCACTGCGTAGTCACACCAGAAACGGCGTCATTATTTTTCTAAGCTGTGTGTTACAGTTCTGCAATCGACACGGCAAAGTTCAGTGCAGGTTCTCTACACGCTATCGGAAAATGCATGAGGCCAGGCAGAGATGAGAAACGGGACCAAATGGATGGGCCACCTTCTATCTTTAACATGACTGACTGCTTTCTCTATCACACACATACACACACACACACACGAACCGCGCACGCAAACGCCCATGCACACACACTTGTGCAGATAATAATGTTGTGGTTATTTATGAGGATGACGCTGACGAACGCCCTCAAGGACAGGTTACAAGCGATATAAATACCTATGAAAGTACAAGATTGAACTGCCGTCGTCGTTGCTCAGCGGTAGAGCATCGGACGTGAAATTCAGAGGTCGTGGGCTGGGATCCAACCGGGGACATGATGCTGTTTTTCCTTCTGCTTTATAATACATTATCTCCACGATTATTATTATTTCGCAATCACCGATTCCAAAGAGAAACCCCTATGCTTATATTTTTGTCAGTGACTGCTGTTCTGTACTGGTGCAAAATATATATATATATTACTTATGTGAGGGCTAGTTACGTTTTTCTTATCTATGAATTCAGAATTCCCATAAAAGTCAATGGATGCGTGACAGAAAAGACTTACACAACGCCGTCGTCGTACATGATACAGTACAAATGCCTAAATATTCCGCCTTCAGAAGTAACCCCCGTCGCTTTAAGACTGAATTCAAAGCAGGAAAGCAAGCTTTAAATATTTATGTGAGCTCCATTTTAAAAAGGTATCACCACGATCTCTTGAATGCAGTGAAATATTACAAAGAAATGTCCCTTGGTAGGGTTAAAATGGAAGAAACCTTCTGCGCAAAATGAAAACATGCTGGCAATGCAACTCTTCCTTTCAAGAAATGCCGCCACGTCATCAAAATACCTGGTTTTAAGAAGCTTCTGTTGACAAGACACGTGCGCTTGTCGAAGAGGTGGCTAACCGACTAAGTCTTCCGTTCAACCCTTGTACGCTTCGTTTTGTATTTTCATCTACTGGGTATGTTAGAGACACCGGCAGAGCAGCTGTTGTTTCCCAAGTGTCTCCACCACTTGAGATGCTTTGGGGGAAGGGACTTCTATTTTGTAGGTTTTAGCAGTAAAAAACAAAAAAAAAAGGTGCACATTGACTCTTTTCCAATCAGCAATGTTTTTAGCAAGCACATTCAACTCACACTCGGGAAACAGCTGCCAATTTTATCTCGCAAGGTTTCATTCTCCAGCTAGCGAAGTTCATGTTGGTGCCTTGAATGGCTTTTTCGTCGCAAACTGCTCAGGTACCTTTTGCCATTCTGTAGGAACTGAATGGAATTGTACTCAAAATACCCGCCAATGACGTACACTGAGTCCCTGCCCAATCGCGTTGTTTAAAATTGTGCTTCAGATTGTGTCTGCTCAGTCGAGAAATTTGGTAATATATATATATATATATATATATATATATATATATATATATATATATACAAATTATAGTCGACGACGAAGCAGAGACAATCAGTGGCTAGTTGGCATAGACGATGAAGTGGTTGCTGGTTGGCGTAGACGACGAGGTTGGTCAGAAGTTCATGGCAAAATGCTTGCCAAGTGGTAAGGGCGCCCTCGTGGTTTTCGAACCACGTACGCGTAGACTCTTCTAGGGCGAAGTAAACATTATTGAGCTTTCGCTCGTCACTCCAGCCGTTGTACCGAGCCACTCGCTCGAAGGTCGCCAGCCAATCCGCAGCGTCTTCAAAGACGTCGCCGTGAAAAGGTGGTGGTGTTCGCGGCGGGTGGCAAAGGATCGGATCTGAGAGCCTGGGATCAGTGGCCATGTCGAGGTGGCTCGAGAGTTGCGGCTGCATGATCCTCGTAGGGGTGAAAAAGGGCCCAACTTTAGGCGACTGTCCGCGGAGGCGGCGACTGAGTCGCTGGTGGACCGGAGTCAGATCCGTCGTGAAGCGTGTAAACGTGGGAAAGCGTGGCCAGCACCTCCACCAGACTATAACGGGTATTGCGCCAACGTCCAGGCAACGCCCTGAGCCTAGAAGACTGCCGAAGTCCGAGAGCGGTCCGAGCAGTGGTCTTAGCGCGGTTCCAGGCAACCAACCTCGTCGTCTACGCCAACCAGCAACCACTTCATTGTCTACGCCAACTAGCCACTGATTGTCTCTGCTTCGTCGTCGACTATAGTTTGTATCAATATATAACAGCAGGATTTACCCAAATTAAGCGGAAATTAATTAAAGGAAATTAATTAAGGAAATTAATTAAAGGAAAATAATTAAAAGGCGCAGGTAGTACCACACTCGAGCCATGTGACATGCAGCATGGGAAAAAATTACGGCCATTATGCGAAGTACCTGTTGCGTTATCGGAGCCTTGCAAGCAGTAAACCATTTTCCTCATAGATAAATAAAGATAACTGAAACCATGGCTGTGAAATGAAATACAAAGACAGATATGTTCAGTGCAAAGTACGAATTTCCTGTGGAATGGGATTATCTTGTGAAAACCAGCGCCGTCGTAAGCATATGAAAAGAATGCGCAGAAGTTAGCAGTTAATTTCAAATCTCGAAATACCTTAGAACAATTTCCCCGTTACTTAAGAAAATACGTGATCGGATGAGGCAACGGCGCTTTACTGCGTGAATTATTAGAGACGTTACTCATCTGTATAAAAGATCGGATTTTGTCAGTAATCTTTCGGTGGCACATAGCATACACGAATTTTAGATAGGTATACCTCATTTCTTTTGCTATTGCTTGCTCCGTCATTTTTCCGAGTGCTGGTAGTTATTTGCACACGTGAAAAAAACTTCCCAAGGGCGCGTGCATGTGTCTACGAGTTGTCAATAAAACCTCTTGATATTAAATGGTTTCTACCCTTTCCATTTCCTTTCTTTTGTAGCCTTGGGGCGCTACATAAAAACCTTTACCTAACGGCTACACTCCAGGGTCACATTCCAGAATCTCAACGAAATATACGGCCAAAAAAATAAGCGATAGGATCCAGGAATGCGCTGTTTTCAAGTGATCACTGGCAATCCACGAAGACTTGGAAGGAGTCTCCTGGCACCCATAGCTGCACAGGGCTATGAAGTCGTTTGCGATAATAATGCGTCATCGGTATCATGCAATGATTCCAATGGCAGGAGGTTCCTCGTATTCAATGCATAGTGTGCTAACTGCCTGCGTTTCTGCCACACAGGTTCATCCAGCAGGAGGGAGGGTTGGTGAGATAGGTCATGACATAGAAAGCGCTTTCTTTCTTCATTTTTTTTTTTCTCACAACTTGCAGCAGGACACCTATGGCTAACTTAGGAGAGGACGAAGCACAGTTGTATTCTCTCAGAATACGAGAAACATAGAGAGGGAAAGATTGAGGGAAAGCAAATTTGTAAGGAGGAAATGACAGTCTAAGACTTACTACGGCTGTCAAATATGCGTTATTTATAAGAATGAGTCAATATTTACGCATGTTTAAGAGACTCGGTTACTGTACCCGAGTACCCGGGTTCAAAACCAAACCGCGGCGGCCGCATTTCGATGGAGGCGAAACGCAAGAACCTCGATGTGCTATATGCGATGTCAGTACACGTTAAATGCCCCCAGGTGGTCGAAATTATTCCGTACAAAACTACGGCGCTTATTTCTCTCTTTCTCAAGAAGTGCGGCAGATACTGAAGCCCTTCCTGTCCTATAAACCAATTTACATATATTTTACTCATCAGGGCGGCCGGGGTCAGAGACTCCAGAGAATTCCAATCCCCTCTTCTGCAATGTATCCCGCCTAGAGGCATTCCGCGTGTCTTCCACATCGAAATGCGTTGCGGAACCTGTCGCTCAACTCCAGAGGGTTTGTTTAAGCCGGCCGCCTCTGAGAGCATGCAAGTGTTCTTCGATCGGCAGCTGTATGATTTGCTTCCAAATGCCTCAAAACTTATCGCACGGCGCCTACGTCGAGTGAATGAAATACCTTTTTTATTGCGCCTAAGATGGCGCTACAGATCCACAGAGTTGCGTCGCTTCCGATTTATAATGTTGATGCACTGAGAGAGCACTGGACCTCTGTGAGATGTCAGTTCCATTTGTCTGATTTTGTTTTGTTATCATTCGCGTGATCAAGTGGCTCTTCCCAGCGTTGACAGGGTGAGGATTCTCGGTACTCAATTAAGAGAGATTGTAATGACGTAAATCACAATAAGAATCGCATGCAGTTAGTATATAAGTGCCACCTCGGAAGCAGGTGTGAGCTACTAACGAGCCGAGCTTGTAATGTGCTATCATGCCTTAAATCGGTGGCCTGCGTGCACTTGCGAAACTCATTGCATGTTCCCTTCTTGCTCTTCGCCCTTTATTCCCCCTTCCACCTTGCGGGTAGCCAGCCGGAGTTCTGCCTAGATTTTAGCTCTGCCTCTTGCAAAGTTGTACGTAACTCTAAACTTTTATTCGATTGCTTGTAATTAGTTACATTTTGTGTAATTTTGTAAGCAACTGATTACGTTTTCAAACAGTAACTTTTCGAACCTAAAATGAAATATTTTTATTTGCTTGATTGCCGGTAATCATGTACTCGTTCGAGAAAGAAAAAGGCGATATGGGCGAAGTGTGATTGACTATTGCGTCAGATTGTTTGGCCCCTCGACGGTGTGCAATGGATTCCTAGCATGTTGCGCTCTCAGAGGCCTTCGTTCTTGGTGTAGCTTCTGCTGGCATCTGTTGCAATTGCTCGATGTTGTAAATAGGGGTGTAGTGAAGGACGACGTCAGGATCAGCACCCACCAGTTTTCCGTCGAAGGGTTCAACCTGTCTTGCTATAACCCTCCACACGAGGACGCCTCTGATGTTCCAAAGAAAACACCATACCGACAGGATTTTTTTTTTCCGCCTTTTGGCGACCTTACCTGCAGTGGCTTTTCAAAGCACGAGCAATGAAGCGCGGTTCTTCATACAGAATTTTTGGATTGGTGTTTTAGTGCTTAACGTCCCAATGCAGCTCAGGCTACGAAAGGCACCACTCAGGATGGCTCCGGAAATTTCGACCCCCTGGAGTTTTTGACATTGTACAGTACACGAGCGTCTTGCCTTTCGCTTCCATTGGAAAGCGGCCGGCGCGACCGGGATTCCATCCCGCATCCTTGCGTTCAGCATTCAAGCTCCCTAACCGCTAAGCCACCGCGGCGGGTCACAGATGTAGAAACTGACATCGAAGCACTGCAGAACTGCGAGCGGGCGAGCAAGGTGCTCGTACGTATAGCATCGCCTCACCCTCTAGCGCTTGCATGTAGATAGTGCTCAGTATAGCGGCTGACGTCTTTTCGCGGAAACCTTGCTAAATCAGCAACAATAATTTTGGAAAACAACCCTTGTTAAAAATTAACTGTCAAAAAAAAAAAGCTAAAGCAAAGCCGCGCACTTGTTTACGGCAGTTCGAGCGCTAAGTTCGAACAAAAGTGCCAGAGTTGTCATCTATTACTGTTCTGTAATTATAGTTACTTTCGTTGGGCTGTAATTGACCGCTATAATCAGTTACATTTGAAATGAGCAATTGTAATTGCAGTTGGTTACTTATCATCTTTAATGTGTACAAGACTGGACTCATTTGAATGTTTTTATGTGAAGCTCTACACTTGCTTCAATTTCTTTTTAAGAGCTGTATGTCAGCAATACTATTCCAAGCCTTATTTATAAAACAATTTCTAAATAAAGATTATGCCTGAACTAAGAAGAAAATAAGTTATAACCCTCAAGATGCACAGCCAGGAACACGCAGTCTTTACCAACACAGGCAGGCAAGTGTGAACGGTAGGGTTTTGTCACAAGCGCAGACCTAACAGCTTTGTTTCCTTATGATCCCATTTAGACAAAAAAAGTAAACCAGATAGAATGTATGTCTGCAGATATTTTGCATTTCTTTATAGCATCCTAAATTAATGATTCGTATCGAAGTGGTAGACGTATACCATACACAAAACAGCGACTGGACAACCATTTGTTTTTGTTTTTTTTTCGTTTTCTGTTTGCGTCTGCCATTTGGCTAGTAATAAATAATTCAAAAAGTCAGTACCATCTAGCTCAATTAAACACTTCATAAACCACGCCGCAGAGGTATGTACTTGTTTCATAGATAGGGTTAATGATTCCTACGTTATGATTATCTGCTGAGTTTAGGCCTTCCGCCGAGACCCTCACATCCTACGAAGTCGATCGTAAAGAAAAACTGCAGAAAACGTTTATGAAACGAAGCTCCGAACCGGGTTAGCTACGATTCTCCAGGTGGCAAAAAGGCTTTCATAAGAGGCTTTTGGGATTTTGTCAATTTGGGTTCATGCTTCGCATAATATGGTCTTTGTTTATTTGACAAAAAATTTGCACAGATTTCCTAGGCCTTACAGTGCAACATTTACTGTTCTTTTTTTTTCAGAGAAAAGATATACGAATGAGCTTGTCAATATATTAAAGATGCGGGATCGAATCTCGGCCTCAGCGATCGGTTTTCGGTGGAAGCGAGAAGCCAGACGCTCCTGTGCTGTGCGATGTCAGTGCACGTTAAAGAACCCCAGGTGGTCGAAATATTCGGAGCCCTTTACTACGGCGTCTCTCATAGGCTGAGTCGCTTTGGGACGTTAAACCCCAAAACCAACCATTAAAATTGCACCTCTTTTCGGTTCCCACATTTAACTCATTTTTAAAGAAAAAGTCTTAAGTGGTCATTTCCACTTGGTGTATGGGTCAGCTCCTTCATTTCAGGGAGCAATTGTGGCTATAGAACCAAAGTTTGGTGGGCGGATGAGATTAAGAAGTTGGCAGGGGTCAAGTGGATGCAGCTAGCACAGAACCTGGTTAAGTGGAGAAATATGGGAGAGTCCTTCGCCCTGCAGTGGGTACATTCAGGCTGATGATGATGATGATGATGAACCAAAGGTACGCGGAAAGGTGTCGCTTTCGTTCTAGTGCTGCTAGCGATTTCAGAACTGTAAAGAAAACTGAAGCGCATGTGTTTTTGAGACCTTATATATTTCTTTTTTAATATTGTTATCTGATTTTTTTTCCCGAACAGTCAATTTGCCAGAGGAAAAAGGAGGACCCTCTGATCCAGACAATCGCCAAGATATTAACCGACTCCGGCAATTGGATTCACGACGTCTGCATGGTGGCCCCGTGTGTAGGAGCCATTGTACCGTATATCTTCCCATTCCTCAGTTATGGGAAGCTATTTAAGCACATCGAGAAAAGACTACAGCGGCTCATCGAGACTCGCAAAGTGGCCAAGACCGCCGCGGCTGACATTGTTCAGCTACTGCTTGAAGCTCAAAAAACGGCCTCAGATGTAAGAAACGTCCAAATAGTCCCTGCTTCAACATTGTCACGTGATACAAAGCCGAAGACATTTCTCTTGTCCGACAAACATATCGTGTCGAACTGTTTCGTCTTCATGGCTGCTGGATTCGACACGACGGCGACCACGCTGTCTTTAATTCTTTACGTGCTGGCCACTCATCCTGAAGAGCAGGGTAAACTTCACGACCATCTAATGTCCACATTTGCTGATAGAGAAAGTCTCACTTACGAAGAGTTGCAGAAACTGAAGCGCTTCGACGCGGTGATCGCCGAGTGCCTGCGCTTGTATCCGCCCCTGATTCTCACCACCGCACGCGTGTGTCCCGCGGACACACACGTTTCGACGGGCCACATCATACCACGTGGCTCTCACGTTCTCCTGCCAACGTGGAATATTCTCCATGACACAAACTTGTGGGCTGATCCGCACATTTTCAACCCTGACCGGTTCAGTGAACGCTTCGAGAACAACCTGCCGGCGGCATCAGGTTTCGCCTTTGGCATTGGTCCTCGCGAGTGCATAGGAAAGCGTCTGGCGCAGCTTGAGCTCAAGGTCGCTTTATCTAAGCTCGTGAGGAGGTTCCAATTCACCGTCTGCAAAGACACTCCGTTGCCCCTGAAGCTGGGAGTTCCTCTAATAAGCATCCTACCAGAGCATGACATTGTCTTGCGCGTCCATAAACGAACAGGAGTGGAATAAAAGGATGATTCAATGCGTTCTAAGTGCTAATTTTCTGAGTTTTACTTACATTTTGTTTTTGTTTTTCATACAGATTATACCACCACAAATATGGCAAAGCATGCCTCTTTACACGGTCACACTCTTTCACAGCGTAAAACTAGAGCGTAATCACCATACCCTCCTGCAGGACTTCTTTACGTGCTCAAACCAGTTGAAAAAATAAAAGGCATAGAGGCCTATTTGGAGTCTTTGTTTTTGGGGGGGAATTACAAATCACCGCATTTCATGCTTAGTAATAACTTCCTTCACTGACACGAGACCGCATGGTTAGTCTCTCTTTTTAAGACAAATATATAGCTCCATCGGTTTAGCATCGGTGTTCGTACAAGCGGCGTAGTACACGAAGCTTAGTTTTCAACACTGTGCTCGAACAGCGCTAGGTTTGCTTGGAGCATACTCAAGGTGCACTGTATATCTGGGAAGAACGAGCTGGTAGTAGTGTTTGCCACGTGGTCTGTGACACAGCAAGCCTGTGTGGTTCATAACTCGTAATTCTACTAATTTCTGCCTGGTTGCATTCTTCTTGAAATGTGAAAGTAATCAGCCAAATTAGGTGGCGCTCATATCGTCATACAGACACGTTCAGATACATTGGTGCTAGGTAACTGCTGCTACAGCTCTATCAAACTTAACAAGAAGGAAAATAAATATGCAGATACCATTTAACTTAGATATTGGCTCCTATTTTGTTTTGGAGGATCATAAACCTTGCTGCCAACGTGGAATAGAGAGAAATTTTAATAAAGGACTCCTTTTTTGTTTGTACTACGATGAGCCATGATCTGATATGCGCGACTCTTAACAAGCAACAAAGGAAGGATCACATGTGTTGAAATCACACAGTAAAGATAAGAGCAGAGCAATGCACCGCTTTTACAGCTCATTCATCGCTCGGTTGGTTGGTTGGTTCACAGGAAGGGAAAGGCGCAGTATCTGTCACACTTGCTCTGTGGACACCTGAACCGCGCCGTAAGGGAAGGGAGGAAGGTGGGAGTGAAAGTGGAAAGAGAGAAAAGGGAGCCGTAGTGGAGGGCTACGGAGTAATTTCGACCACCTGGGGATCTTTAACGTGCGCTGACATCGCACAGCACACGGACGCCACTTCGTTTCGCCTCCATCGAAACGCAGCCGCCGAGGTCGGATTCGAACCCGGGAACTCCGGCACAGTAGCCGGGCGTCTTACCACTGCGCCACCCCGGCGGGGCTCATCGCTCGGTACTTTTGCAATATCGCCGCCCCGCTTTCCGATGTTACGGCGTTGTCTTGCGCAACGCATACAGGAGCCTATTCAACGATATGACCATAACCGAGCCCCTACAGCGCATTGTAATGGCCACAAAGCTCATCTAGCATGCGGCGCCTATACGACAAAGAAGTCACTGCCAGTGCTGACTACGAGAACGTCACCATAATGCGACTAAAAGTTTCCCAACGCCACCAACCCTAAAGTGTCGTTTCTAAAATAGTCTTCACCAATTGTACTTGAAGATTACACACCTGTATGAAATCGGCCACCTCGAAACAGACTAAGGAGGAGTTGTATCTCGCTATGCCCATATGGTGAGTGTTGTTCCTCCATAACATTCGGACATCAACTTCCTGTTTCGCAGCCGCGACATCATGCACTGCATGTGTGCATATTAATACTGCCAATGCCTAGACAATACGAAGCGGGCAATAGCGTGGGACGGAGTAATCGCGCTAGGCCCGCAACAACAATTCAAGCCATCGCCGTCTATCATGTAGTTCTCTCGACAAAGAAATAGCTGCAGCGGCAGCCGCTGACGTTCTGAATTGAGAGTGGCGAACGCAGACTCCTGGAATCATCCTTCTGTTAAATAAAAGTTTTCAGTCCATCAGTATTCACCGGCCTACCGTCAAGCAACACCTGCTGCAGCTTTCGCATCCGGTGCAGATATCGTGCTTCGACGCTTGTGTCTTGGTCCGTCGCCGGAAGGTCACCGTTTGCTTCACCCGTCTGTAAAGTCCCAGGGTCTTTACCCGTCTGTGCCCCAGCCTGCCACACACAAACCTACCTCCCCGCCCCGACGAGCAGATGCCAGGAATTGAAACAGACTCATTGACCATGAGCGCTATGAGGGATTGTCTCGTGTTCGGCGAAACTCGTAATTTATCTTAGCTCATTGACATCCTCAGATGAATGAATCAAAGGTATGAATGACACAATTCAACGCTTGGTATGGCAGTCACTTCGAATTTATTTGCGCATCAATTATATCTTTCACCAAGCGCATACATGCGTAAGTAAGGCGCACGGAAATGTTTTTAGTGCATTTTGAGGCAAACTTTATGATGTTTAATAAGCATTTTATAGCGTGCAAAGATGTGCACTGAACACGCTTTAGAATAATTATGATTTACGTTATGTTTTATACCGCGAGGAAACAATACGGCTGCGTGATCAGCTGATATAGTTATGACTGCACGGAAAAATTATACTGGAGCCGAGTCTCCTCTTGCCACGTGGTCTGGCAGACGACGCGCGTGATTTGGATGGGGCGGTAGCTCTCAAGGCTAGCTTTTTGGAGATTCAGCGTCAACGGCAGCAACAGCTAGGGGAGCGAGGATCACCTGTCTGCTTCTGCGCAGCTAACTGCAGTTTCTTTCCTTTTCGCTATACACTTGTAAGAAATGTGTGTCAAATTACGAGCATTTTTCAGTAAAAATTCTGCTCTTAGACAGAAATATTTGTTAAACGCCATCAACAGAAAATGTTCATAGAAAAAACAGCAATTTTCTGTTTTTGGAGCCGCAACCTCACAAACCCGCGAAAGATTGGTCACCTTGACTTCTAAATTAAAGAAAAATGTTTTTAAAAACACTTGCAACCGTATATAAATAACCTCCGTATTTTAAGAGTCAAACAATTTTTTTTCATGCATTATAGTTATAGTAAACTAGAATACTTATTATACTGCTGAAAAATGGGAAGCACCAAACGGCTGCGGTCATGCGCTGTCATGGCCGTCTCGGCAGGCACGGCATGGCCGCGACCACGGATCACGGATGTGAGCAGCGGTATAATAGACAACGGCAACTCTAGCACGCTTCTTCATTAATACGCAGCGCTGAGGCTTTTTATCACACAAGGTGTGTGGTGCATATTCATACTAGCATTATAGATACAGTGTGTTTCTTTAGCAACTGTCCGTTTGTTACTGAAAAGGACAAAATGAATCTGGTGCTTTGTGGACGGTACACTTTAATCTCCAATGAAGACCTCAAGGAGTGGAAGGGTCCTGAGTTATTTGAGGTGTACGTTGTAATGCGCTTGGAAAGAACAAAAGGCACGCCTGCGTTGGCCTTCGAAGAGAGCGCTGTTTCGTAATGACGCGTGCACAAAAGACGCAGCACGACCGACTGGGCTGCTGCATTATGCGTAAATAGCACGCGGGAGAGAACACTCGTACGTAGTTAACACGGAAAGAGTTCACTGAAAAATTACATATTTCCTTATTTTCATTGTCTGCTGATATCCGCGCCACAAAATCCGTGTCAAAAACATTGGTTGTAGTTTAACTGTGGTTAACCCCAGTTGAATTGCGAAAGCTTCTTTTGCCTGCTACATTATTCCCCTATCACGCGCTACATTATTGGGGACACTTACGCTCCTCCTTTAATAGTATGACGCGAGAACGTAAGTTACCAGTCTTCTTTTCCTTCTTCTTCTTCTACTTCTGTTTCTCCTTCTTCTTTTTCTTCTTTTCTTCTGCTCCTCCTCCTCCTCGGCGGTTCAAGGTCAAGCGCGGCTTCCGCCGGGACCACGCGATGGCTGGAAACCTGGCGCAGTATTGCTGATGCAATAAAAAAGCGGGAAGTTTTCAACTTCGAGGTGTGCGGTTTCCCGGAAGTTGCACTAGCGCCATGTTTGCTGTAGTCGGCTTTCGGCTGGCCAGCGCGCGCACATGCGACTGTACTATTGCAATCTCAGCTCCACAGGAACTCAACGCACGTTTCCCATATCTCATTGCCGACAAAACTTCATTGTCATTATTTCACAAGTTTACAGTGACTGTTAGATGCAAATCAAGCGTTCTAATGGCATTACATTTTTTTTTTTTTAAACCAGTAGCCTCGTTCAGTTGGGAAGAGCCTGTCGGAAATAATCGAAGGCTGCGTATAAAAAATCGTATCATGGTAATTTGTGGTTCCGGTGATTGATGGTTGATTAGTGTGTGATAGGCGATGGCGAGGTAAAGAAATCATTGTTATTAATTAATGAATTAGAGAATTAAAGAAAAGAAAAAATTGGATAGAGGGGGGTTCACGGGTGCCAAAATGCTCAAATGAAAAACCGATGCATGATGATTCTAATAGAAAATTTAGATTATGTAATTTATCAATTATTTGTGTGCTGATTGAAAAAAAATGAGAAATTGGAAAAAGGGGTTTCAAAGATGTCAAAATGCTCGCAATTAAAAGCTAATGCTGCATAATGTAATAAGGAAAATTTAAAGTGTGTAAGAGATCAAATGATTGAAATAACATAAAGGAAAAAAAAAAGGAAAATGGGCCGGGGTGGTGCAGTGGTAAGACGCCCGACTACTGTGCCGGAGTACCCGGGCTCGATCCTGACCGCGGCGGCTGCGCCTCGATGGAGGAGAAACGAAGAGGCGTCCGTGGGCTGTGCGATGTCAGCGCACGTTAAAGATTAAGAATCGAGTAAAACACGTGCTAGGGGAGACGGAACACGAGAACAAGCGCTGTTTTACTCGATTCCTAAGCATGTACCAACCAGCCTGTATTTGCCCTCTTCTGGATGTTAAAGATCCCCAGGTGGTTGAAATTACTGCGCAGCCCTCCACTACGGTCCCTCTTTCTCGCTATCCCTTCCTCCCTTGCCTTACCGCGTGGTTCAGGTGTCCACAGAAACAAGTGTGACAGATACTGCGCATCTGCCTTCATGTGAACCAATCATCAATCATTCAAATGTGCTAAATTGTTAGAACGAAAAGTCAATGCTTGATATACTAATCAAGAAAATATAGAGGGTGATACTGACCAATTATTTATTCGAAATAAAGGAAAAACCTAAAAATTATGAAGAGAAGTGAATACACATATCGAAAGGTAAATGTTTGATGATGATAATGAAGAAATTAATATGTATAAGTGAGCAACAAAAAACTTGAATGGTTGCATGAAATACAAAAGTGCATTTAACGATGTCAAACTAATGTTGACAACTTTGAACCGCCTTTTCTAATGAAAAGGCGGTTCAAAGTTGATTGAAATTTTGTGTTTAATAACACAAAATTTCAATCATTTCAATCAATTATTTAATCAATTACACATTAAATTTTCTTCCTTACAATCATCAAGCATTGGCTTTTTGATCTCAGGATTTTAGCACCTTTGAACCTCAGTTTTTTTTTCAACTTTTTACATCTTCAATTGTTAAAAATTATTTCATTAATTAG
This sequence comes from Amblyomma maculatum, assembly GCF_055883805.1. Classification (NCBI taxonomy): domain Eukaryota; kingdom Metazoa; phylum Arthropoda; class Arachnida; order Ixodida; family Ixodidae; genus Amblyomma; species Amblyomma maculatum. The sequence goes on from NC_139350.1 coordinate 81,434,394, forward strand.
ATTCTAAATGCTTTAATTCGCATGATCAAGCATTGGCTTATTATTGTGACAATTAATTTTGACACCTTTGAGGCCCCATTTTTTTTAATTTTCGATATTTTTTAAATTTAATTACACAGTCTAAGTTTTCATAGACAGCATCATCTAGCATTGACTTTTCATTCAGATAAAAGGACACACGAGTTTTAATTTTTCATTTACTTCAAGCAATTAGGTGGCAAATTACAATAAATTTTCTAAGTTTGCGTCATAAAATTGACTTTTTATTCTGAGCGTTTTGAGACTATTGAACCATCCATATTTCAGAAGGATAGACAATTGGGCGAGTTGGTATCGATTCATAATGGAAGGGCACAGCATTCCTTGTCCCGTGTCTTTTTGCGCTGTGCCCTTCCATTTTTCCGTTTTTTTTTTATTTCCTTATTTAATCGATTTATCGTCCCGATTTTATTAGCTCGTCGTCGCCTATCAGACACCAATCAATTACCAATCAATAGAAGAACAAATTACCGTGATACGGTTTTCTATGCAGCCCTCCTTATTTCCGACATGCGGTGCCAGCTATTACTTCTACTACTACAACAATTCCGACAGCTTTTCGGCTGAACGAGCTTTATAAGCTATTGCCTAAATACATACAACTAGAATAATATATGTGTCATGTGCTGTTACAGCGCCCAAGAACGAGACAGGTGAATTTTCCCAATGTACTCCGGCATACACACGAGCTGAAAATTGTTCTCAAACACGGCGCGCAGGCTCTCCGGGTGTCTAGAGCAGCCGGTTGACTACATGTACCAGCATGCACCGCGACAGCGGTGGCATCGTGCAACTGGCCGGTGGCATCACGGCCGGTCTATTGGCCTACTTGGAGGTGCCAGGAAGCGCGGCGTTTTCAAGTTCGTTTCCGCTCCTAGAAAGAATCACTATACAGGGGATTAACCGCTTGCAGGTTCTTTTTTTGGGGTTTGTGAGAGATACATGGGCGCAATGGGTGACAGTGAGTAAATTGTACACAAAAGCGGACATTATGTACGTGTGTAGTGGGCCAATTGTTATGGTTGTACAATTAACTAAAATGAACTCATTAACTATTTCTCTTCCACTTTAATCGACAATTTTATGTCAAGGAATTGAAAGCCGTTAACATCAAGATGAGTACCCCCTTTCTTTTTTAACTCGGCATTGTGGATCGAAATATTTGAAATTAAAAATACACTTTTGAAAGCTCGCCGAGTTCGCTTTCACGCCTTGCATGAATATAAAATGCCATCGCTTACATGTGTACGCTATAAATACATGTGCTGTTTGTGTAGTTTGCATATTGGATGATATAGATGATGTTAACATAATTTTAAAATGATTACGCGACACAAAGGGGACATAGAGTCTACGTCACACCTGAGTGCCCTGACGGTGTTTTTATTTTTTTATTTTACTGAAGAGCGTGAGATGCTGGCTGCAATATATCTCTCAAGTCCAATGCGCAGGAAAAATGAAAGGAGGCGCTTGGCCGTCGGAGAGTAGCTTCGAGCTGGAGGAGGGGAAGCGCCTAGCCGTCCTGCAGGAAAAGCACACAGCAGCGCGAGCGCTTTCTCGTTTTATTTTATTTTTTCCTAGAAGTGAAGTATGAGCTGCTTTGGCCGAAGCGGCAGCAGAAGTACCGCTATAAATTGGACTGCTTCTGTGGGCGCACCTGGCTCAATCAGCCGCTTTTGCATCTTAAATTACGCCTCTTATGCGAAACAACTACAATAACGAAAAACTATCTGTCCATAAGCTAAGCAACATCTTGTATAACTTGACAGCCTAATTCTAAGCATCAACGTTTACGCGCCCTTAGAAGATGCTCTCCGTCATCACAGTTATTTCTTTTCCGCTGCTACAAAACTGTATGTGTGTGGTCGCGCGTGGGTGCCCATAACTCGTAAGCAGGTACTCAATATATCTGCGGCCTCGTATACGGTCAGTACTCTTTCACGTTTTCATTACAATCAGGAAAGCAAACGCACAATCCCAGCAGAGCGCTGCGAAGAATCAGACCCACTACTCAAATCCCTGAGTCGCTTCAAATACCAGCCACCCCCCCCCCCCCCCACCACACGATCAGAAGAAAAAGAATGAAATCAAAAGATTGCTAACGCACACAATCGGCGCTCACTCTAGGTTCTTGAGCAGAGCGCGCCTTTCTCAAGGGAAAAAAAAACACTCCACGAGATACGTGTGCGGACGGCACCCAAGTGTCATGTGACTGCGCACCGAGGATCTGGAAAAATAATTCTCCCAAATATAAAAGCGGCGACGACATCTTCTAAATATGCAATGCGTCAAAGCCAACTCTATGGGTTTTCAGATGTATACTTTTGACGCTCAGTATTTCGACCAACGTTGCTCATTGAGAAGGTTTTAAAAGAGAGCAGATCATTTTCGATGTTGAAGGCCTTCACTTTCACGATATTAGCCCTTAAGACAAAAAATAAAACGTTGAATAAGTGATTTTAATTAATAATGGTATAATAATTAAGCTCTTTATAATACTTAATGTCTGCTTTGCTGTACAACCAACATGAGAAGACGGCGCTGAGTTATCTCATAGTCTTTAAAATGAAAATCTCTAATGGTTTAAAAAAATAAATCGCCCAGTGTATATAATTGCCGCGAAACCATCAAAACTGTAATAGTTGTGTTTTTGTTTTTCTGCTCCCGTCGGCATCCGGCCTTATCACTCATTCTGGAAAGCATATCAATTCTATATTTTTTGTTTCCTAATGCTCGATGGTCGCGAGACGCATCTTTATAAGTTTCTTTGTCGCGCAAGATGCGCAAGGTCTGTCTCGAAGATACCGGCCACTCGTGTATGTTTCTACAATGTTCCAGATTTTCCAAGTAACAATTTGCGACGTTATCTACATGGTTCTGAACCGCCTTTAAATTGAGCGTTGACGTGTGCGACAGGCATTCTTTGTTCGACGACTGCTGAGCACGATTGTTGCTATCGCCGCCGCCGAATCCCTTAGTTCTTTTGCGGGCGCAAGTCAGCCCAATAATGAGTTCCTTCAGTGCACTCACAGACTCTTCATTTGTGTGATCGAGCTTGTCACCACCACGTGACAATATGTAACGTGGTTTTGAATTTACTATTTGTTTATTTTTGAACGTCCTAAAGAAAGGTATGTGGTTATCTGCAGGATCTACCATTGCAGATTTTACCTTTGTTGAGCGCAGGAGGCAGTTTTCTTACTACGAAGAACTTCCCCGTTTGCATCGACAACCTACCAGTAATTCATGCCGCCAACCTCTGCCAGGCTTTCAAGCTAATGTTTTTGGCGCACTTTGCTTTCAATGTTGTGTACCACAAGGACACAGGCCTCTGGTTGGAGTTCACACAGCGTTGAGTACCATTTCCATTTGTTAGTTGAGTTGGGATAATCTTTTGGGATAATTTCGTAGTTACTTTCTTTTCATACCCAGTCGGAAAAGAAGTACAGAAAATTTTCTGATGTTACGACAGAATTTCTGTGCGGTTTTTGACAGGGAACCTGTTGTTACAACAGAACATTCTGTAGTAACATCATAAATTTCTGTAGTTACAACAGAAAAGTGCTACAGGACTACATACAACAGAAATATACTACAGAAAACTACTACAGAACTACAGAAAAATCTGATGGTTACGACAAAACTACAGGATATTTTGTCGTATTTGTGACACAGTTCTGTAGTTTTTTTCGACTGGGTAGGATTTTTGATAAGTAAAGTAATCTGATAATCAAGGCTGATAAGTTAATCAATCTGATAATCAAGGCTGATAAATAAAGCAATCTTAGAAACAGGAAACATTCGCTCCCACCAAATAAGGAATAACTTATAAATTGTAATCTGGCTGATGCTGCTATGCTGCTTGGTTGCTGCCATGGGCATCTGCAGTGGAGTGCAAAAAAGGCACTTGCCACCCTCCCTCCCCCCTTCTCAACAAATTACAATGTGCAATAAAGTGTTGCCCATATGCACATAATTTATGTGCCCATATTTAAAGGTGCACTTGTAGAAGTTTAGGGGTGCTATTGGCTCCATAAAAATTTAGCAGAAATGAAATGACAAAAACAAGCTGGCAGGCTAAAATGCGATTAGAAATCTGCTTCGTAAAATCAGGTTGTATCACATGGTTGAGAAAATGAGAGGAGCATCATGATGTTTACTGGCAGTATCCATAGACCTTGGACTGGAGCATCCTGCCTTCATAAATGTGGTGCTTTAAATGAAACTGCATTGTAAAAATATAGTTTATTGTTCATTTATCAGTATTTCTTGTTCAAACAGAAAAAAGTATAATTACCAACTGCGGCATCAGTAAACATTTTCCTTTATTGTTTTCTTCGTATGAAGAAGGATGAGAATTATATCCATTCCTGTCTTCTCTTTATTGAATCGTGTGTTGTGACGTAGGCAATGGGTCACTATGCTACATTACTATTAAAACAGGACAATTGTTTGTAAAGTCTCTGTAAATTATGCGACGCAATAAAAAAAGGTGTCATGGACCGAGCTCAGTCAGACCTTTTTATTGCTACAAAAGCGCTTAAAAAAAAAAAAAAAAAGCATCGTGATCTCAACTACCCAGTTGCAAATGGGGCTAGTAAGGAAAACCGTAAAGGTACAAGCTATCAGGGACTTTCATTTCTCAATCATTGATTACAGTGAAGGGCCAACTCACTTACGTTCCTCCTGCCTTTCAGCTATATAACATGTTTATACCACTTTCACACTCATTTTTTGTCTTAAGAGTTACAGTGGTTTCATCAAAAACAGGAGAATGTTTGCAAGAACGGCAGTGATTGAAGAACCGGTGAGAATGTTTGACTGTGAAAATAATTTTGTTCTTGAAAAGCTTCGTACTCAAGTATGTGTCCCTTTGGCTAACGTATATCAAGACACACAGATTCCTATGTATTACTGCATGAGTATTACTTTCCACCTGTTCTATGCACCGTGAAATATATTCTGGACTGGCAGTCTACTGAAGGTCAGCTGCTTCATTCTGAATGGTTCCACGCCTAACTTTTATGCGGTATTTGAGGTCCGCACAAGTGAACGCAAGTGTCATCAGAAGGTCTGAATGGAAAAGGTTAGCCGACTAGACAAGGGAATTATTTTAGACACAGTGCCCCGATATCTGTGCACAAAGAAAAAGAGACCTCCCACGCGAGGGAAAATCATTAGCGCCTGTGATGCGTGCATGCCATCACACGTCTGTTGGTTCTTTCTGCCTCACTGTTTCTACTCAGTTGCGGATCAGCTCATTGTCAAGCTTAGGTTAGCTACATCCCGTTTGACGTTAGCCCTGTCCAGGTCATCTCCTCACACAGTAGCAGAAAGCATTAATCAACAACTCAGTAAGCTGAATGCCGCTGGTTTCTCAATTCACATACTGTCTATTTCTGAAAAAAAAAATTCAGAGAACACTGTGAAATCTACCCCGCAGAAATGCGAAAGCCCGAGCGTTGCTGATGCATACGTTGCATCACGTTTGCTCTCATTTTCATTATTAACCAAAAGCACCCTCATTATTTTTACTAATCTTATCATTGTCATTATCACCGATTGCCGCGTCATTGTCACCGCTACTATCATCCTCACGGTAGAAGAGGAGGATCATGATTTGTTTCTCGATCCAGGGCTTGGCATAGTTAGTGAAATTGCTCAGCTGGGGATCCGGGGGGTAGAGGTTCGATTCCAGGTGAAGACTGAATTTTTATTTCTTTGATGACGTTTGTTTCGGTGTCAGGTGAAGGTGTCATTTGATTGACAGCTACAGCGCGACTAGACGCACGAACAGCGTCTGTCTCAGCCATTAAAGGCTTTTACCTTAAAATTGTTCGAGTGGGCAAAGCTCCTATGTGAGGTTGAAACGTTTAACTGAGAGAAAAAAAAAAGCTGCCGTGATACTATACAATATCAGACTCTTAAAATCATAGCGCAATAAAGTTAGCATCTTTCTAGCCCCAAATAGTTTGGTAGCTGTCAGCACCCTTATGGTAAAAAAAAAGCAGAAGGAAAGCTAAATTCATGTAGCTGCTGGATAAACTACAATGAGCCCTTTATATACTTTTGCAGTTCTCTTGTATTTCCTAAATTAGTGCGGCTTAATTTATAGTTGGCAAATGTTTACATATCAGGCATCCTTAGTACAAATATTGTTACGTGGTGGCGTGACACACAACAGAAACAAAACGACGTGATGACATGACGATGAAATATGCTTTGGGCCTAGCGCGAGCGCTCCGCCCTGTACCACTGCCTGCTTCGTCATCTTCGTAGCAGTATGTTTCAACAGATTGCGAATGTTCTCAGCACTCAGATCATTGCTATTCATGCAGCTGTTCTGCTAATTGCCTCATTTATATGTTTATGAAAAAAGCGCAGTAATGCTTATACATAAACAACAATGGTTTGCAAAAGAGGAAACCATCCTGTAGCCAAACAGCAAAATAAAAAAGCGAACCCTCTTTCCATCACACTTGCCAATTCTAAAGTGAAGTTTTTGAGAGCTAACTAAATTTGTATTACTGGGCCTAACTGCAATTGCATTGTTTGGATTGTTATGTTTATGCTAGTTGATTTAAAGTAACCACCTTTTGTGACTGTGCTTCATTTTGTATACAGATGTTCCCTATAGTCTTGCATTATTTTTTCACGCATGCATACCTGTGTCTCAATGCATTCTTATGTCGGTATACACAAGGCATGCTGACTGGAGTTTATTACACAAAACAATATTTAAAGCAGAAGCCTTAGGTCACACGTTTGTCCCAAAACTTAAGGTCACCATAAAAATGTTTGATTGATCAACACAGTGATGATATCATAGGTCATGTCATAGCCCACTGCGAAGTGCATTCTAAGAAAAGTCCCGTGGAAAGAAAAATGTTGTCAAGCTGGAATAGAAATTTTGCCCTTTGGTTCCGGAGCTAGTTGTAGTACCTTTATACTAGAGGAGCGTCTTTTTTAAACATGGTAATTATTACACTGAAATCGTGCGTATTTACATGAAATATTTAGAATGACTTTATAAAATGACTCAAAAGCAACCTCAAAATAGAAAATTGGGGTAAACTAACACACGGAGGTTATTTTCGAGAAAACTTATCAAAGTACGCCAGATTATCGAAGCACAAAGCCAAAAATTGTATAGACCTTAGAGAAAATGCTATTAGAGTTGATTGTATTAGATGTAAGCATACCTAGCCTGCCATCAGCCATGGCAGCATGCCCCTTTGTAATAGTCTGCAATTTTGAGAGTGTTTAGGAGTATTATCACCTGACAAAGGGAAGCCTAAAATGTCCAAAGATACTTGACCTAATACTGGCCGGTCACGTGCGTGCAGTTTCCAAAACAAGCGAGGTTCGTGTATGCATAATAACTGTAGAACATCTGGCTCGAGCTCCCTCATCTTTCACTTAATTCGTACTATATATACGAGTCTGTAGACTATTCATATTGAGCGAGCTCATTCGGCAGCCCTACTAGCTGGTCTCTTATTGCTATTTCCACAAATAATGGAGTGCATCATCATCATCATCGTCAAAGGCCTGACTATACCCACTGCAGGGTGAAGGCCTCTCCCATATTTCTCCACTTAACCCGGTTCTGTGCTAGCTGCGTCCACTTGACCCCTGCGAACTTCTTAACCTCATCCGCCCACCTAACTTTCTGCCGCCCTCTGCTACGCTTTCCTTCCCTTGGAATCTAGTTTATTACCCAAAGCGACCATCGGTTATCCTCTCTTCGCACTACATGTCCTGCCCATGCCCATTTCTTCTTAATTTCTACTAGAATGTCGGTAACTTGAGTTATTTCTCTGACCCACTCTGCACGCTTCCTATCTCTTAATGTTACCCTACCATTTTTCGTTCCATAGCCCTCCGGGTTGTCCTCAACTCCCGTAGAACTCTCTTGGTTAGCCTCCCCGTTTCAGCCCCATAGGTGATTACAGGTAAGATGCAACTGTTGTATACTTTCCTCTTGGGCGATACCGGTAAGCTGCTAGTCATAATCTGCGAGTGCTTGCCAAATGCACTCCATCCCAATCTCATTCTTCTTCTAATTTCCTTTTCATGGTCCGTATCTGCGGTTAGTACCTGTCCTAAGTAGACATATTCGCCTACTACTTCCAGTACTTCGCTACCTGATGTAAACTGCTGTTCCTTCCCGAGGCTATTGAACAGTACCTTAGTCTTCTGCATATTGATTTTCAAGCCTACCTTTCTACTTTTCCTGTCTAGCTCATCAATAATTATTTGCAGTTCATCCCCCGAGTTGCTTAGCAAGGAAATGTCATCAGCAAATCGCAGATTACTAAGGTATTTTCCATCTACCCTTATCCCTAACTGCTCACATTCCAAGTCTCTGAATGCTTCCTCTAAGCAATCTGAGAATAGTACTGGGGAGATTGTGTCTCCTTGCCTAACACCTTTCTTTATGGGAATTTTATTACTTTCTTTATGCAGAACTATGGTTGCTGTGCAGCCACTATTTATATATATCTTCCAGCACTTTCACGTACGGCTCGTCTACCCCCTGATTTCGCAATGCCTGAATCACCGCCGAGGTTTCAACTGAGTCAAATGCTTTTTCGTAATCAGTGAATGCTATGTATAAGAGCTGGTTATATTCCGAGCATTTTTCTATCACCTGATTGATAGTATGGATATGATCGATAGTAGAGTACCGTTTCCCGGAAACCTGCTTGATCCTTTGCTTGATTGCAGTCTAAGGTTGTCCTGATTCTATTAGCGATTACCTTGGCAAATACCTTATAAGTAAGGAATCTCAAAATAACGGCTTGAGGGGCTAGTTGGTGCTGCATCGTATTCAGATATGTGGCGCAACAAACACAAACACAAGAGAAGATACACAACACACGCGCACACTACCAACTGTAATAAGAATCTGAAAACACTTCCTCTTCACCACTCCTCCTCTTCTACACTCAGGCACGTCTCATCTTCCTCTTCTTCTCATCTTCCTCTTCTTTGCCAAGGGGATAATGGCACTCTCTTCCTCGCAGACCATAACATCGTCCAAACATGGCAGTGACCAATCTCATCTTCCTCTTCTTCTCTTCTTCCTCTTCTTTACCAAGGGGATAGTGGCACTTTCTTCCTCTCAGACCATAAACATCGTCCAAACATGACAGTCACAAATTCTAACCTGTCTTGTTACTCGAGACCTCTGCTTTGCCCAGTAACTCATACCACGCTGGACAAGCAAATATCACCACATAGTCACATAGTCATACACTAAAAACCACCGCCACACTTATACAGTAGGACATGTCCATCCACACCACATAACTTGTGTAGTCCCTATGTATTGAGAAACTTTAACTTGCCAACATCTTATTACAGTTGGTAGTGTGCGCGTGTGTTGTGTATCTTCTCTTGTGTTTGTGTTTGTTGCGCCACATATCTGAATACCTTATAAGTAATAGACAGTAAGCTGATTGGTCTGTAATTTTTAAGGTCCTTAGAGTCCCCTTTTTTATGAATGAGAATAATGTTTGCATTCTTCCGTGGTTCCGGTACTGTCGATGACACCAGGCACTGCGTATACAGGGTGCCCAGTTTTTCTACCACGATATCCCCCCCCCCTGTCCTTCAACAAATTTGTAGTTATCCTCTCCAGCTGATGTCCCCCTTTTCATAGTTTCTAATGCTTTCTTGACCTCGTCCTTCGTCACTGGTGGAACGTCTGACTGTTTTTACCTACCGCCAATCTCATTACGGTCCTGAGTGCTTTGGCTACTATAGAGATCTGTATAGAACTCCTCGGCTACTTTGACTATCTTGTTCACATTCGTGATGACGTTGCCCGCCTTGTCCCTTATCGCATACGTCTGGTTTTTGCCTATGCCCAATTTCTTCTTTACCGCTTTAAGGCTTCCCCCGTTCTTTACTTTACGTTCTTTACAGCACGCTCAATTTTCTCCATGTTATACTTCCTTATATCGGCCACCTTGCACTTATTGATTAGCTTTGATATCTCGGCCAATTCGATCTGGTCTGTCGGATTGGAAGCTTTCATACTCTGGCATTTCTTAATCAAATCTTTCGTCTCCTTAGACAGCTTACCGGTATCCTCTCTAACTATCCTACCTCCTACTTCTACCGCTCACTCAGTAAGGATATCTCTGAAATTATTGTTCGTTGCTTCTAGGGTAATGTCGGCATCCTCGGTTAGAGCTGAATATCTATTCTGTAGCGAGATCCTGCACTCTTCTGTCCTCCCCCTCACCGCTAATTCGTTGATGGGTTTCTTTCTTACTAATATGTTGCGTTCCTTCTTCAGATTTGGGCTAATTCGGGACCTCACCATCCTGCGGTCCCTGCATCGCACTTTCCCGATTGCCTCTACATCTTGCATAATGGCGGGGGTTGAACACATTATGAAGTCAAATTCATTTTTAGTCTCCCCGTTGGGACTTTTCCATGTCCATTTCCGGTTCTTCCGTTTGCTGAAGAAGGTATTCATGATTTTTAAGTTATTGCACTCTGCAAACTCAACTAGTAACTCCCCCCGGCTATTCCTAGAACCAATTCCATAGTCACCTACTGCCTGGTCTCCTGCCTGCTTTTTTCCTACCTTGGCATTGATGTCGCCCACTTTTCGCATTGCCGATTCTACATCTTCGTAGAAGTTTTCAACTGCCTGGTCATCATAGCTACATGTAGGTGCATAGGCCTGTACAACCTTCAGTTTATAACTTTATACCACTTATTAGGCCTAATTGCGATGAATCCCACCCTCTCACTAATACTATAGAATTAATCTATATTACTCGCTATATACGTATTGACAAGGAAACCTACTCCTAGTTGTCGCCTCTCTGGTAAACCTCGATAACACAGTGCACGCCCATCCTTCAGTGCAGTATATGCCCCATTCGGCCTCCCAACCTTACTGAGCCCTATGACATCCCATTTCATACCCTCTAGTTCCTCTAACAGCACTGCTAAACTAGCTTCACTAGCTAGGGTTATAGCGTTAAATGTTGCCAGGGTCAGTTTCCAATGGCGGCCTGTCCAGCGGAGCCAGGAATTCTTAGCACCCCCTGTTGCGTCACAGGTCTGACCGCCGCCGTGGTGAGTTGTTTCGCAGCCGCTGGTGAATGAGGGACGGGTTTTTATGGAGCTTATCTTGAAAGGTTGCGGCCAGTTACTGCACCAGGGTGGCCAACTCCTGTTCTGGTGAGGGAGTGCGTTGCCGGAGGTGTTCACCGGCATTAGGTCACACCCCAAACCTGTTTACGAAATTCTATCGACACGCGGATTTCTTTGTGTTTTTTTTTAATCCGGTGGAGAATTGCGCGGCACCGGGATTTGAGCCCCGGTCCTCTTGCATGCGAGGCGGATGTTCTACCGCTACGCCACCGCTGCACTAATGGAGAGCATCATCTGGGAACAAATCCTTTCGGTTGGAACGCAAACCTTGGGGTTTGATGATTTCCCCTATCTTTCTCCCCATCCTTCTTTCCCTTTGGAAATCTTCGCCTATATAAGATCACTTGTGGGTTTCAATAAATTCAGTTGTAAAAAAGCGCCTTTGTCCCGTCTTCTTTCTTGTGGTGTGTGAAGTTCGGCGCAGTTTTTCACAGTACAAATATGAACCAACTAGCCCAAGAAACGGTATTGATGGCATACCTTTCCGGTTTAAACTAGAAAGCCTAAGACATATCCATAATTTAGTCATAAAGCAGAGCAATATAAATTTTTGTATAGTTTACTTTTATACTGAGTGGGAGAGACAAGGAAGGCGAGGAAAGGGAATGAGGTTAGCTAGGTTTTTGTTATATTGGATACATTGCTCTTGGGAAGGATGAAAGAAGAGAAGAAATTATTTTTAATATCAAATTTTACGCAGATGACATCAGAGTTGTAAGAGCTGAAAGTAATATGTATTTTCTAAAGTGCACTCATACATGCAACCCTATGCAACACATCTGAAAGCATTTGTTACTAACTCAGTTTAGTGTGTGAGCAAAACAAAGATCAAAGTATAGGGCACAAGTAGTACCTACAATAGTAATGAAATATGCTCCTAGCACCAAAATTTGTCAGACAACAGTTTTATAAAATGTTATTGCAAAATATGTTCATTTTTGCCCCACATGCTTTTTTAGAGCTGCAATACAGTTATAGTACTGTGATTTTATTTTCTAAAATTTTAGGAAAGCATTTTCGGTGGTCATTTCAGAAAATATTTGTCATTTGTTAGGAAGGAAGAGGATATTAGTTCAGGGAGAAATTTAATCTTCCTTTTATTGAGCAACATAATATCCGGTGTTACTGAGGCAGTGCATAATCATAACATATCCTGGTATTTTGGCCTAAGTTCGCAATTATCTCCAATTTATGCATTAACTTTTACCCATTGACCTGTGTTTGCATTAGGAAACTTTTGTTATACGCAAGTGAGAGAAGCTTCGTGGTGGAACCCTGAATGTTAAATGAAATTTAAAGTGAGCACAACATTTTATTTGTCAAGCTTACTTTCTTCCACTGAGTTGAGCAAGCAGACCGAGAAATGTGGGCTCTGCATATTGAAGGCAGCAGTACTGTATATTGAATTACAAATTCATTCTGTGCCAAATAACCATGCCTCAATTGCAAACTGGTGTGAAGGAAATCAGCACAGCATTCCGCTGTTCTTTGTGCACATTTGGCTAGGAGATAAAGAAGAAGAAGGAAGGAAGTGATGTTAACCAGTAGGGTGTTCTTGTGGCTTCCCTGCACTGCGAAAAAGAGATAAAGGGTGTGAAAGGGAAGAAGAGGGGTTAAGCGTATAACCCTACAAACATGAAAAGCTGGGATAGATCTGGTTAGTTTAGCTTTACTACGAAAATTATCTCTTCTCTACTCTAAAATGGTCTTTTTTGATCTGTTTTTCTCCCTGAAGATATTTACCATGCAAAAATAAATTTAGTATTTCTGCTGCCTTTTTGTTTAACCAATTGTCCTACTTATAATTGTTTTTGTAAAACAAGAAAACACTTGTTGAGATAGTTGGTTCACAATATCTGTGGCTACAGCAAAATAGGCCTAGTTAGAAAAGACCGCAACAGTTACTGCCATAGCCTGGCTGTAATCATCAGTGTTTGTAAGAAGTCCTTGCCTCTCTTTTTGTCCATCTGAGCTTGATTTCAAGCAACAGGAAACTTTTAAATTCAGTTTGCTAAACAGTAAAGACATCTTTTACTGCCACACTAGGGTAAGCATATTAAAAAAGGGCCACAAAATGAAGTTTTCTGAGAACAAACAACGCAGAGACGTCCTCCCAGGGATCCCTTAGCACCTAGTGAAGGTATCCAGGAAATATTCTTACGTCATTAACAAAGTTAGGCTAGTTAACATCTTTTAAAATCATAATTTAGGAAAGTTCGATTTGGCTTGATGTTATTGGTTTGTATAAGGTATCTACTAAGGTAATCGCTAATGGAATCAGGACAACCTTAGACCGCAATCAAGCAAAGGATCAAGCAGGTTTTCGGAAACGGTACTCTACTATCGATCATATCCATACCATCAACCAGGTGATAGAAAAATGTTCGGAATATATTCAGCCCTTATATATAGCATTAATTGATTACGAAAGTATTTGACTACGTAGAAACCTCGGGGGTGATGCAGGCATTGCGAAATCAGGGGTAGACGAGCCGTACGTGAAAGTGCTGGAAGATATATATAGTGCCTGCACAGCAACCATAGTTCTGCATAAAGAAAGTAAAAAAATTCCCATAAAGAAAGGTGTTAGGCAAGGAGACACGATCTCCCCAGTACTATTCACAGCTTGCTTAGAGGAAGTATTCAGAGGCTTGGAATGGGAGCAGTTATGGGTAAGGGTAGATGGAGAATACCTCAGTAATCTGCGATTTGCTGATGACATTGCCTTGCTGATTTGCTGATGACATTGCCTCGGGGGATGAACTGCAAGTAATGATTGATGACCTAGACAGGAAAAGTAAAAAGGTAGGCTTAATATGCAGAAGACTAAGGTAATGTTCGACAGCCTAGGGAAGGAACGGTAGTTTGCGTTAGGTAGCGAAGCGAAGCACTGGAGGTAGTAGGCGAAAATGTCTACTTAGGACAAGTGGTAACAGGAGATCCGAACCATGAAAAAGAAATAACAAGAAGAATAAGATTGGGATGGAGCGCATTTAGCAAGCACTCACAGATTATGACTAGCAGCTTACCGGTATCACTCAAGAGGAAGGTATACAACAGTTGCATCTTACCTGTACTCACCTATGGGGCTGAAACGTGGAGGCTATCCAAGAGGGTTCTTCTTAAGTAGAGGACAAAACAGAGGGCTATGAAACGAAAAATGGTAGGGGTAACATTAAGGGATAGGAAGCGTGCAGAGTGGGTCAGAGAAATAACTCAAGTTACTGACATTCTAGTGGAAATCAAGAAGAAGAAATGGACATGGGCAGGACATGTAGTGCGAAGAGAGGATAACCGATGATCGCTTACTGTAACAAACTGGATTCCAATAGAAGGAAAGCGTAGCAGGGGGCGGCAGAAAGTTAGGTGGGCGGATGAGGTTAAGAAGTTCGCAGGGGTCAAGTAGATGCAGCTAGCACAGAACCGGGTTAATTGGAGAAATATGGGAGAGGCCATCGCCCTGCAGGGTGTATAGTCAAGCTGATGATGATGTTAATATTGGTTTGTACTGAATAGAATATTCATTATGTTCGCTGCTGTATACTATATATACGGTGAGTCCGAAAATTAGGTTGCAAATAAAAAAAAAAGAATTTAAGAAGTGATGTTGGCGGAGGGAAGCAGTGTTTTATTATTTCCTTAAACACAGTCTTCATATTTTCACTGTATCATGTGTGAGAATATTTTGTCCTTGCTTCAGGGCGATTGAAGGTGTGAACCTTTGCCAAGGAACAAAGGTGGAGCGCTAAAAAACAGCACTGCCTTTCTCTAAGAGTTTCTTCCCAGATCTGTTCACTTCGAGACTGACTTTTAGCCTTTATAATTTTTGCAATCTGAGCTCTTTTTTTATTTCTCCCATTAGCCTCAAAGGGGACTAAACAGGTAATGGTGCATTTGTATTTCATTTCATAAAGGTTTTGTAGCACAATGAAAGATAAGGGTCTTTAGGGCCGGTCAGTATGGTGTGCACTACATCATTCTCTCCCAACACACCATTTGACTGTGCTGCAAGAATATGGCAAATCATATTGTGTGTGTCAACCTGGTTTGTTCAGGTCACACTCACCTTTCGTAGGGCGGCGACAGCTTTCGAAATGTAAATTACGTACCGTCTTTGCCAAACGTAACCAAGCTGCGTGTTTCGATTCTCAGTAGGGTGATATATACTTCCTAGCATTTCTGAAGCTGCAAATATGTGCAAAGTTAAGGCGAGGTCCTATCCTCACTTAACTAATTGAGGTCATCTGGGAATCCTTGTTGGCTTAATAATACACAAGCGAAAAGCAAAACATGCAGCCTGGTACGTTTGGCAAAAATGGTACATGTTGTATGTAGACAGACTTTGGATGTGAAACGGTTAAGTCAGTGTTCATAGTTACATTGTGATATTGCAAACAGCTTTGGCATGTGTCATGTATCATGTTGGTTTTATCTTAATTGATATTCTAATTTTATACTGTTACAGTACAAACGAAATACTGTTTGTATCTCACTTTTTGCCGCAGTGCTACTGCTGTGCTAGTAGTAGTAGTAGTAGTATAAAAGTTTATTCCGCAAAATGGGAATGGGTTCAGGGGTTGGGGTCTTGAGCTGCAGGTGGTGTTCCTAGAGACAGGATCCCATTGGTTCTTTCTGCCTCTTCAGCTTGCACAATCAGCGCTAGCTGATCTTGCGAGGAACCTAATTGCCCTGTACACTGTACTTATGTATCTGCTTGCCATTGCATTTTAGTGGCTCGTTGTCTCTGCATTAGTATTCATTTTACTGTTTACCAATTTTACAATTATTGTTGCAACACTGAAGTGCTAAGCTGATTGAGCCGCATGCAGTCATGTACAGCAGAAAAGCCATTGTGTACACAGTGCACCCATTTATTTTTATCTATTGAACCTGTTGTGCCATAGCCAGTGTGGCAGTCACCCACCTAACGTGAGCCTTACTTATTGGATGCTAAAAGACAGTAACGTATGTAGAACATCAGTCATAATACCATCATTTAGTAATGCATATCTTATTTTGAATTATAACAGGGGATCATCTATTGATAATCATCGAAAAGATGTATTTCTATGTTTCATTATGTTCAAATGTTGCTGGCAGCATTGCTGATGTTCTTTTTATGTTTTTACTGCAGTCATTAAAGATGGTCCCGAAGGAATAATATGTGTGAAATGACCGACATTGGAGCTTCACAGAAAATTCATGGTAGTCGGGAACATAAAAAATGCTGCTAAATTACAGAAAACATGCTGACAGGAAATGGAACATTCTGTAATTTTTGTTTCCTACAGGAAGAAAAACGTGTTAAATAACAGAGTGAAAACAGAGAACTAAACATCACAGACATTTTCTGTTAATACCAGGCACAAGAACTGTAAAATTACAGGAAAATTAAAAATAAAAACATGGCAGAAAAAACTTTTTGTCAATTTCACAAAAAAGTTCTGCCAATTGCAAACAGAAAAAAAAAATCTCTCAAATGATAAAAATTTAAGAACATAAAACATAGCATAACAGAAAATTTCTGGCAGCTTTTTCGACAAACATTTCTTACAGTGTAGCTAAACTCTAACTTGGTAGTTTAACAACAACCGCCACTTTTACACCTTGCATCGCTTCAAAATAGATATAGCGAAAAATCTGCGACCGAGCGCCGAAAAGGGGGCATGCACTTATTATCTTCATCACTTCTCTTCGATATGCTAACTATAATCATATAATCATATATTAGCATATAATCATATACTATCTTCCGCCCTTTCTTTGCCACTTCAAGTGCAAGGTCCGTACAGTTCCTGGCATAAAATCGGATGCGCCTAGGCGCTGCATATGAAACGCGGTTACTGAATAATTGCGGCCTTAATAGATACCGGATTGTATTGCAGGATTGACAGCAGTTATGGCTGAAGGATATATCTCTTTCAAACACTTTACATGTATTTGCGCAAAACGACACGCAGAATGACAGGATGGTTCAGTAACTCATCAAATCATCTGAAAGTCGGGTCTTAGCTGTTATTAAGATTCATGTCTTGATGTAACCTTTTTTTTTTTTAGACTGATCATTAATTTCACAGAATAACTATGGTGAAGTATTTTCATGCACTTTAATCACTAAATGAACAACATCCCCACTTAAAGCAAGCAAGGTAAGCTGCGTCAACGAAATAAATGTTTCCTTTATGGCAGTCCCAACCTTAACAATTCAAATATTTAACATGCTAAAATGAACTGTCTGAAACTGTAGTAAGTGGTAAATCGTGTACGTTCTCAATTACCAAGAGCTTAATTACGGCAATGAATGATCTGTTTTAGTTCGTTGTTTGCGCACATTTCAAATAATTATTAGATTTAGCGTACCTGGTAATGTTTTTGTATTTTTGCAGGTTGACATAACGTAATCTTATTGTTTCTTTAACCGCAGCTGTGATTCTAAAGGAGCCTTTATTCCAGCGAATGGGCAATCGACACATCCCACGATAACCGGAGAACCATTAAGGAAGACGGAAAGTTTGCTCGGAGGTAATTTTTTGAAAAGCGAGCCACGCTTTCTGCACAACCTTGCTCATAAGCCCATCAGAGAGACACGTATGCAGCAGGCACAGTGGCGTCCAAAGTCAGCGCTTCTTATGTTGTCTTCGCATACGTGGGTCGCACAGTGAGCGCAACATTTAAGAGAGGCAGTGGTAACTCCACGTGGGTGATAACCGCCACTCAGAGTGATTTTTCAAGCGGCAGGTGCTGCCGTATGCGTGATAGTTAAGGATTGATGTCAGATGTTACACCATTCTCGCGTTTGTGGCCGGTTCCTCTGTCAAAGCCATCGCTGCGGCCCCAACGTGACTAGTAAGTCATGGGTCTGCATGCAATGTGGGCCACGCTAAGCGTACTTGCTTGTTTGTGTTCCAGACGAAGGTGTTCCAAGGTTTATGTTCCAACCGAAAGGATTTCTTTCCAGATGATACCCTCCATCATTTGTGGAAGTAGCAATAAGAGACCAGCTAGGAGAGCTGCAGAATGAGTTCGCTGAATATGAACACTCTACAAACTCGTATATATTGTTACGCCCTTAGAGTCGCGACCGAGTCGTTCTAGCCGGATCTGTACGCCAGGTACACACGGCCAGCGGGAAGCAACACAGGTGCCACAAGACAAAGTTCGAACAGGCGCGCACACTTCTTCCTCTTCCTTCTTCCCTCCTCCGTGCTCAGCTTGAGACCAAGTCCGTAACACTTCCCCCGTCGCAGGCGAAGCCCTCCGGGCGAGTCAACCGTCAGCACGAGGATGACAGGGTTTCAGACGCGTGACGTGAGCAAGCTCAGTACGTGAAGAACCTCAGCCCCTTTTAATGCCGCTAGCAATTCGATAGGTGAGGTTACTAATTTTCTCGAGGATAACATAGGGACCGATATAGTGCGCGAGCGGTTTCTGACTTAAGCCACGCTTTCTTAATGAACGCCAAAGCCAGATCATCTCTCCAGGGAGGTAGGTGACGTGGCGATGGTGGTCTTCGTAGCGGGATTTCAAGCGCTTTTGTGAGGCGAGAGTTCTCAGGCGGGCTATCCGGCAGGCTTATTCAGCCCGGCAGAGGACCTCAGCAACCCCAGGATCGTCGTCTGTGGAGAACGGACGGATAGTGTCGAGGGGTTGTCGAGGAGACCGGGCATGGAGGCGAAAGAATGGACTGTAACTTGTTTCCTGTTTGGCGGTATTGTATGCGTATGCTATAAATGGTAGCACAGATTCCCAGTCCTTGTGGTCGGCGGCGACGTACATTGAAAGCATGTTAGTGAGTGTCCGGTTGGTTCGCTCGGTCAACCCATTTGTTTAAGGATGATAAGGGGTAGAGTGTCGGAAATTCGTTTGGCACAAAGGAGTTCTTCGACAATATGAGTGGTAAATTAACGACCTCTGTCGCTGATCAACACTCGGGAAGACCCATGGTGCAGTATAACAGAGTGTAGCAGGAAGAGGGAGACTTGGTGTGCAGTAGCTGATAGAAGAGCTGCCGTCTCACAGTAACGAGTGTGGTAATCAGTGCAGATGACAATCCAGCAGTTGCAAAAATTAGACTTGGGAAAGGGTCCCAAGGGGTCTACCCCGACCTTCTCAAAAGGGGATCTTGGAGGCGTTCCAGGATGAAGGAGGCCAGGAAGAGTGCCGGTGGGGCGTTTGTGACTCGCACACTGAGCACAGCCAGCCACATACTTCTCAGTGGTTTCACGCATCCGTGGTCAGTAGAAACGGTCTTGGATGCGATGGAACGTCCGCGCAGATCCCAGGTGTCCCGAAGTGTGGTCGTCGTGCATAACGCACAAAACAGAGGAGTGTAGGCTGACGGGCACCACCAGAAGGTAGCGGAGACCGGTGGCAGAATAGTCCTTTTTGTACAAAAGACCACCTCGTATACAATAAGGACTGGAAGCGGTAAAGCGGTCTCCTACAGCGGTAAAGAATGGCTGGAGGTTCTCGTCCGTCCTCTTCTCAGTGCGGAGCGTATGAGTATCGGGGATAGGAGGTAAAGCCGCAGCGATGTAATGATCAAAATTGTCGGCGCCCAATTCCATCGTAGCAAGAGGTAAACGTGAGAGACAGTCCTCGACAGTGTACCGGTGTCCACTCCTGTACGAAACTGTAATCAAAATCTTGTAAACGGATTGCGCACCGTGCAAGACGGCCAGATGTGTCACAGAGGTTTATTAGCCAGCACAAGGAATGATGATCAGTAACCACTGTGAAGGCTCGCCCGTATAGATAACAGCGAAATCGCTGAACGGCGAAATCTACAGCGAGGCATTTCTGCTCAGCGATTGTGTAATTGCATTCAGGTTTGCTTAACGAACGACTGGCGTAAGCATTAACATGTTCCTTGTCGCCGTAACGATGAATCAGCACAGCACCAATGCCACCACCACTGACGTTCGTGTACAGTTCCGTTGGAGCAGAAGGGTTGAAATGCCGGAGAATCAGATGTGATGTTAGTAAAAACTTGAGCTGACGAAAAGAAGAGTCACACTCTGATTTCCATTCGGAGGGAGCGTCTTTGTGCAGAAGGCACGTGAGCAGGTTAGCGATGTCAGCAAATCGGGGAATGAAGCGGCGAAAACATGAGCACAGTCCTAGGAAACTTCGAAGTTCCTTCACATTCTCAGGTGTTGGAAACGATGTAACGGCCGCGGTAGTATGAGGGTCAGGTCTGACGCCTTCACGATCGACGAGGTGTCCTAGTACCAAAATCGGACGCTCACCGAAGCGACACTTCTTCGAATTAAGTACTCAGTTCAGTTCAGTCGTTCAATCGTGTCCGACTCTTCGTGACCCTATGGACCATATCACGCCACGCTTTCCGGTCTCTCACTATCCTCCTAATATCACATAACTTCATCTGCAGTGCATCGAGGATGCCCTCTAACCATCGCGTTCGCTGCCTGCCCCTTCTCCGGTGACCCTCAACCTTTCCCAACATCAAATCTTTCTCCAGCGACTCCTCTCTTCTCATCAAATGACCAAAGTAGCTGAGCTTTACCTTAATAATTTTACCCTCCAATGAGCAGTCAGGGTTTATGGTCGACAATATCGACTGATTTGATCTTCTGGCCATCCAAGGAACTCTCAAGAGTCTCCGCCAGCACCACAATTCAAAAGCGTCAATTCTTCGGCGGTCAGCCTTCTTCACAGTCTAACTCTCGCATCCATACATCGCAACTGGAAAGACCATAGCATGAGTTATATGGATCTTGGTTCACAGACTAATGTCTCTGCTCTTTACTAGACGGTCACGGCTAACCATGGCTCTCTTTCCCAGAAGCAGGCGTCTCCTAATTTCATGGCTGCAGTCTCCTTCCGAGGTAATCATGGAGCCCAAGAAGAGAAAATATGTCACAGCTTCCACTTCTTGTCCCTTGATGCTCCTGGACTTGATAGGGCAAGACACCATGATTTTGTCTTTTTAATGTTCAGTTTAAGCCCAAAATTCTCACTCCCTTCTTGTACGCGCATCAGAAGTCTCTTGAGTTCCACTTCACTTTTTGCCATTAAAGTGGTATCATCCGCATATCTAAGGTTGTTGATACGTATCCCAGCAATCGTCACTCCAGCTGAAGACTCGTCCAGACCGGCCTTCCTAATGATGCACTCAGCATATAGGTTAAATAGGCAGGGCGACAGTATGCAGCCTTGTCTCACTCCTTTCTCAATCGGAAACCAATCAGTAAGACCATGCCCAGTTCTGACTGCGGCCCCTTGCCCTTTATACAGGTTCCTGAGGAGACTGATGAGGTGAATTGGAACTCCCATCTCTTGGACAGCTTGCCACAATCTCCTGTGATCTACGCAGTCAAATGCTTTCGCATAATCAATAAAGGAGAAGTAGAGGGGTTTCTGGAACTCTCTTGCTTTTTCCATGATCCAGCGAAGGTTGGCAATCTCGTCTCTAGTTCCTCTGCCCTTGCGAAACCCAGCTTGCACGTCCGGAAGCTCCCGATCCACATTCTGCTGCAGCCTACCTTGGAGGATTTTCAACATCACTTTGCTAGCATGCGAAATAAGCGCAATCGTGCGGTAGTTGGAACAATCTTTACCACTTCCTTTCTTTGGAATGGGGATGTAAACTGACCTCCTCCAATCCTGTGGCCACTCCAGGGTTGTCCAAATTTGCTGCCATAATGTATACAGAATGTTAACAGCGTCGTCATGGTTAAGGGTTTGAAGCAACTCAGCTGGAATGCCATCAATTCTGCTAGCTTTGTTCTTAGCAAGGCTAGCTAAGGCCCATTCAACTTTACTGTTTAGGATGCCCGGCTCGAGATCAGTAATCCCAATCGTCTTATGTTGGGTTTGCACATCCGGGTCCCTCTTGTACAGTTATTCTGTGTATTCCTGCCGCCTCTTGTTTACCTCTGAGGCTTCAGTGAGGTCTCTGCCTCGTTTGTCTATTATCACACCCAGCTTAGCACAGAAGCTTCCTTTAATATCTTTCATTGCCTTATACAGAGCTCTTGTGTTCCTCAATTGGCTGTTGTCCTCAACTGTTTGGCACTGTATGTTCAGGAAGGCATTTTTATCTCTTCTTGCTATTTTCTGAAAATCCGCATTCAGAACCTTGTATCTTTCTCTTTCCCCCATAACTTTTGCCACACTCCTTTCCTCAGCTATTTGCAAAGCCTCTTCGGGTAACCAGTTTGCTTTCTTGCATTTCTTTTGTTTTGGACTACCTTAGTAGCAACTTCTTGTATTATATCACGAACATCAGTCCACATCTCTTCAGGCTCTCTGTCTTCGAGATCTAATTCGTGAAATCAATTCCTGACTTCACAGCATATTCTAATGGAATTTGATCCAGATCATACCTGAAAGGCCTTCTAATTTTCTGTGTTTTCCTCAATCGAAGCTTACATTTGGCAACAAGAAGCTGATGATCGGTGCCACAATCGGCCCCAGGCCTTGTTTTTACTGCTTGTAAAGCGCTTCTCCATCTCTGCCGACAAAGAATATAATCAGATTCCTGTACATACCGTCCGGTGAAGTCCATCTGTACAGGCGCCTCTTGTGCTGTTCAAAATGAGTATTCGCTATGGTCAGGTTTTTTCTTGACAAAACTCTACTAGCCTCTGCCCAGCTTCATTTGGCTCCCCAAGACTGAATTTGCCTGTAATTCCGGATATTTCTTCACTCCCCACCTTACCATTCCAGTCTCCTATGAGAAAAAGGACGTCTGATGATGGAGTGCAGTCTAAAAGGCATTGCAGGTCAGCATAAAATCTCTCTACGTCAGCTTCTTTAGCAGTAGTGGTTGGTGCATATACTTGGATAACTGTTATGTTGAAAAGGTGACCTTGGATCCGAAGTGAAATCATTCGGCCATTTTTGGGATTGTACCCTAGCACTGCTTTGCCCATTCTTCTATTTACTATGAGAGTGACCCTATTCCTTCTCCTGGATTCGTGCCCACAATAAAAGACATAATGGTCGTCGGAATTAAATTCTCCCATTCCGGTCCACTTGAGCTCGCTGATACCCAAGATATCAATGTTCAATCTGTCCATTTCTCGCTTGACGACATCCAGTTTACATGTTGCTATGTGATATATCTCCTTGCAACATCGGACTTTCCGGTCGCTTCCCGACACATCCACAACTGAGCGTCCTTTTGACTTTAGCCCAGCCGCTTCGTTCGTCCTGGAGCTACTAGGAATCGCCCTTTGTTCATCCTCAGTAACATGTTGAGCGCCTTTCAACCTGGGGGGCTCATCTTCTGGCGCCATATCATTAATGCTATTGTGACTGGTCATAGGGTTTTCTTGGCAGGAAATACTGGAATGGGTTGCCATTACCTTCTCCAGTGAATCACATTTTTTCAGAACTCTCTGCCGTGACCTGCATATCTTGGGTGGCCCTACACAGCAGAGCTCACGACTTCTTCGAGTTTCGCAAGCCCCTCCGCCACAACAAGGCAGTGATCCATGAAGGGGTGGTCCAGACAGGCGTTTTTGAAGCAGTCCAGCACGAGAGCGAGGCGTTCATTATGCTCATTGAATGTCTGGCCAAAAATGACGACATCATTGAGGTAGCACATACATTTTTGCCATTTTACCCCACGTAGGATCGCGTCCATAAATCTCTTGAAAGTTGCAGGAGCATTGCAGAGCCCGAAAGGCATTACATTAAATTCAAACAGGCCATCGAGTGTGATAAAAGCCGTTTTCTCCTTGTCGTCAGGGTGTATAGGGATCTGCCAATATCCCGATTGCAGATCGGCAGATGAAAAGTATGATGCGGAGAACAGACAATCTATGGCATTATCGATCCGGGGAAGGGGATACACGTCTTTCTTCGTTGCAGCATTCAGGCGGCGATAGTCGACGCACAGCGCCATGTACCTCGGCGGCTGCTTTTCGATGGAGGCGAAAAGCTAGGCGCCCGTGTGCTGTGCGATGTCAGTGCACGTTAAAGAACCCCAGGTTGTCGAAATTTCCGAAGTCCTCCACTACGGCGTCTCTCATAGCCAGAGTCGCTTTGGGATGTTAAACCCCAAAACCAAACCAAACCATCTTTCTTCTTGACCAGAATTACAGGGGCGGCCCCAGGACTACATGAGTCTTCAATTACACCCTTTTCCAGCATATCCCGAACATGCTCACTGATAACCTGGCGTTCTGTTGGCGACACTCTGTGCGGCTTCTATCGAATTGGGTGTGAGTAGCCTGTGTCAATGCGATGCCGGGTACGTGTTACGGAAATGCACCGTGAGCTGCCGGGCTCCGAAAAATCAAAGATGGAGGAATACTTTTCCAGTAAGGCCTCCAAAGCGTCACGCTGTTCACTGGTTAGAGAGCGGCTGATAATCCGATGCAGTTGTGAGTCAGCAGTTGTGAGTGGCGGAAGCAACTTCGCCAGGTGCATCAGTAACCAAAGCCACCGACGGAGCGTCGTCTTGGCTGCACGTCGCAATCTTCATATTGACAGGCAAAACTACAGGTTGCGAAGAACAATTGATGGCCCACAGCCGTGAGCAGCCCTTGACCACCGACAGTAGGCAATGAGGAAGCAG
Source organism: Amblyomma maculatum (assembly GCF_055883805.1). Lineage (NCBI taxonomy): Eukaryota > Metazoa > Arthropoda > Arachnida > Ixodida > Ixodidae > Amblyomma > Amblyomma maculatum. The sequence continues at coordinate 81,459,163 of NC_139350.1, forward strand.
AATATATTTCTTTGCACAGTTAGAAGGAAGCGGAGCCACCGTAGCGTCGAAGGTGTCGGAGACACGGCTGGGGCACAAAACTGGGACGCACATCATAGACAGGGCTGGCACATTGGTATCCTCTGTTACGCACAACACATCCTCACGCACGTGTGGCTCCCTTAAAAGTCCAGAAGGAAGGGGACCATCAACGCAGAGTTCCCCAGAATGGCAGTCGACTGTAGCGCCACACATTCTCAGAAAGTCAATATTTAGAATTATGCCATGCGGGTATCGCGGAACCACTGCAACCTCCGCTGCGAATACCGTTCCACCCAGGGACACCGAAGCACTACACACACATTCCCAGGGGACACAACACCTCACCACCCGCGCCATGAAAATTCCCATTTCTCTCCCAAACAAACATAACGTCGCGTCCTTACCACTTATTAAACGATAAACTCATTATTGAAATGGTTGCCTAGGTATCCACTAAAGCCATTGTCGCCCCACCATCCACAAGCACATAGACTGTGTTCTTTAACATAACAACAGATGGAGGAATTTCTGCAGGCAGCGCACAGTCTCTAGCGGCCTGACCTCCAGGGGCCGCGCTGACTAGTTTTCCGGAAGGCGATGGAGACCGCCGTCATGGCCGTGGTTGCGGAGAGCGGAGCGCAGAAGAAGCAGGTGGTGGTGAGAAACTTCGGTCGGAAGCAGGAGAGTGGCCGCGCGGTCCATCGGTCTGGGGATATTCATACGAAGATGGAGGTCATTGCCAATTGCCAAGGAGAGTCGTAGAAACGGTTACGTGGCGGAGCATGTTGGACAGGCCGATCATAACGGGTGAGCGGGTGGCTGCGGCAGCATCGAGTTATATGCGCCTGTGAGGTAACACACGGGAGTTGTGCAACGAAAACCTTGTTCCCTGGAGGGTTCCGAGGAGGCAAGGTGCATTGGGTAGCGAAACTCATCTTCAGGCCTTTAGGCTGGAAGCCGGAAATAGAGAGCAGGTGGACGGTACTCATAGGGCGGATCGTAGTGCGACGAGAAGTTAGCCTGGCGTGAGTCGTGAGGCGGATGACCAGGGCTATCGAACCTTGGCGTCGGGCTGTTGGAGCAAGCGTCGGCGTGGGCCGTATTGATAGAATTCAGAACGGGCATCGAGGGGAGCAAGGGGGGAGCCCTTCGAGAGCCCACAACGTCAGACGGCAAGGATGGTAGACACCCTGCAGGGGGCTCGAACCGCTGCAGTTCCTCGCGAACTATTTGCCGGATCGTCGACGACAAGTTCATGAAGCTGTCTTCAATGCTCGCCACCGATGGAACGTTGGCGAGCCGCCCAAATTTTGGAGTTATGCGACGAGTCTTCAATGTCTCGAATGTGCGAACGTGCCGAATTACATCACAGACGGCTTTCAGGTCATCTTTGGCAATTAGAAAATTATAAACATCATCTTCGATGCCCTTCAGGAGATGTCCTACTTTATCTTCCTCGGTCATAGCAGTGCTTGATGTTTTGCATAGCTTCATGTTTCCCCCGGTAGCTGAGCTCTGTGCGCGAGCGCGTGTTCAGTCCGCTTCCTTCACGCAAGGCAGTCGCCAAAGCACTGGCGCCATTCGGTAACGAAACGGTCCCAGGTGGTAAGAGAGTCCTAGTGGCTTTCGAACCAAACAAGAGCGGTGCATGTGATGAAGAAAACCACGTTTGCAAGCTGAGCGGCGGCGACCCATCGGTTGTAGCGGCTCACTCGTTGGTAGTGGGTCAACAACTCGTCGACGTCCTCGCCTGCCGCTCCCACGAAAGTCCGAGGTTCCCGATAGTGATGCGAGGAACCATTCGCTGCGCCCGCAGGCCGGTCTTCAGCCTGGATCACCGCGTCATCACGGGCTGCTTGCGGGTCATTGGCCGAATGCATGGCGCTAAATTGCGATTCGAGGCCCGCAAGGCGACGACTCCGGCGAGGTTCCAGTTGTATCTGTGCTGAGTGTAGCGCCAAGGATCGTTACCCAGCTCCTCCATCACAATGTTATGCCCTTAGCGTCGCGACCGAGACGTTCTAGCCGATTCAGTTCGCCAGGTACACACGGCCAGCGGGAAGCAACACAGGCACCACAAGACAAAGGTCGAACGGGCACGCATACTTCTTCCTCTTCCTTCTTCCCTCCTCTGTACTCTTCTTGAAACGAAGTCCGTAACAATATAGTACGAATCAAGTGCCAGACGAAAGAGCTCAAGTAAGAGTTCCACGGTTACCATGCATATACGAGCCTCCTTTGTTTTGGAGACTGCATGCACGTGTCTGGCCAGCATTAGCCCAAGCGTCTTTGGATATTTTAGGTTTCCCTTTGTCAGCTGATAATGCTCCTAAACACACTCAAAATTGCAGACTATCATAAAGGGGCATGCTGCCATGGCTGATTACAGCCTAGGTATGCTTGCCTCTAAACAATCAACTCTAATAGCATTTGCTCCAAAGTCTACAAAACGTTTGCCTTTCTGCTTCGATAATCATGAGTACTTTGAGAATTATTCTCACAAATAACCTCCGTGAGTTAGTTTTCCCCAGTTTTGTATTTTGAGGTTGCTTTTGTGGCATTTCATGAAGCCTTTCTAAATATTTCATGTAAATACACACGATTTCAGTGTAATAAATACCATGTTTAAAAAAATACTCCTGTAGTATAAAGGAAACACAACTAGCCCTGGAACCAAAGGAAAAAAGTTCTATTCCAGCTTGACTACATTTTTCGATCCACGGGACTATTCTTAGAATGCACGTTGCAGTGGACTATGACATGATCTATGACCTCATCACTGTATTGATCAATCAAAACATTTTATGGTGACCATAGGTTTCGGGGCTAACATGTAACCAAAGGCTACTGATTTAAGTATTGTTTTGTGTAATACACTCCAGTCAGCATGCCTTGGCCACACCGACACAAGAATGCATTGAGGCACAGTTATGGATGCGCGACAAAACATTGCAAGGCTATAGGAAACATCTGTATACAAAATGAAGCGCACTCAAAAAAGGTGGTTGCTTTAAATCAACTAGCAAAAACATAACGATTCAAACAATGTAATTACCGTTAAGCCCAGTAATAAAAAAGTAGTTAGCTCTCAAAAATTGCACTTTAGAATCGGCGCGTGTGATGGAAAGATGGCTCGCTTTTTTTTTTATTTTGCTGCTTAGCTATTGGAGGTTCTTTCTATTTTGCAAACCATTGCTGTTTATGTATGAGAATTACTGCACTCTTATCAGAAACAGGTAAATGAGGCAACTAGCAGAACAACTGCATAACGGCAATGATCTGTGAGCTGGGAACAATTCGTCTGGGAACAGCTCGGAACATTCAGCGCTCGTCTGTTGTGCTTCTCTTCTTGTGTGTTTCGTATCTTCGCGCTGTTCCACTCACTATACATTCGCAATCTGTTGAAACATATTGCTACGAAGATGACGAAGCAGGCAGTGGCACGGGGCGGAGCGCTCGTGCTAGGCCCAAAGCATATTTCATCGTCATGTCATCACGTCGTTCTGTTTCTGTTGTGTCGCCGTGTTCCAACGTTTGTCACGCCACCACGTAACAATATTTGTGCTAAGGATGCCTGATATGTAAACATCTGCGAACTATAAATTAAGCTGCACTAATTTCCGAAATACCAGAGATATATAAAGTGCTCCTTGTGGTTTATCCAGCAGCTACATGAATTTAGCTTTCCTTCCGCTTTTTGTACCATAAGGCTGCTGACAGCTACCAAACTATTTGGAGCTAGAAGGATGCTAACTTTATTGCGCTATGTTTTTAAGAGTCTGATATTGTATGGTATCACGGCAGCTTTTTTTTTTTTTTCTCAGTTAAACGTTTCAACCTAATATAGGAGCTTGGCCCACTCGAACAATTTTAAGCCGAAAGCCTTTACTGGCTGAGACAGACGCCGTTCGTGCGTCTAGTCACACTACAGCTCTCAAACGTCATCAAAGAAATAAAAATTCAGTCTTCACCTGGAATCGAACCTCTACCCCCCGGATCCCTTGCTGAGCAATTCAACTAACTACGCCAAGCCCTGGATGGAGAAACACATCATACTTCTCCTCTTCTACCGTGAGGATAATACTTGCGATAACAATGACGCGGCAATTAGTGATAATGACAATGATAACATTAGCAATGATAATGACAGTGCTTTTGGTTGTTAATGGTAATGAGAGCAAACGTGATGCACCGTGTGCACCAGCAACGCTCGGGCTTTCGCATTTTTGCAGTGTAGATTTCACAATGCTCTCGGAATTTTTATTTTCAGAAATACACAGTATGTGAATTGAGAAACCAGAGGCTTACTGACTTGTTCACTAACGCTTTCTCCTACTGTGTGAGGAGATGACCTGGACAGGGCTAACATCAAACGGGATGTAGCTAACCCAAGCTTGACAATGAGCTGATCCGCAACTGAGCAGACACCTTGAGGCAGAAACAACCAACAGACATATGATGACATACATGCATCAAAGGCGATAATGATTTTCCCTCGCGTCGGAGGTCTATTTTTCTTTGTGCACAGAAAGGGGGGCACTGTGCCTAAAAGAATTCACTTGTCTAGTCGGCTAACCTTTTCCATTCAAAACTTCTGATGACACTTGCGTTCACTTGTGCGGTCCTCAAATACCGCATAAAGGCTAGGCATGGAACCATTCAGAATGAAGCAGCTGACCTTCAGTAGACTGCCAGTCCAGAATATATTTCACGGTGCATAGAACAGGGGGAAAGTAATACTCATGCAGTAATACATAGGAATCTATGTCTTGATATACGCTAGCCAAAGGGACAGATGCTTGAGCATGAAGCTTTTCAAGAAGAAAATTATTTTGACAGTAAAACGTTCCCACCTCTTCAATCATGGCCGCTCTTGCAAACATTCTCCTATTTTTTATTAAACCACAGTAACTCTTAAGACAAGAAATGAGTGTGCAAGTGGTATACACATGTCATAGCTGAAAACCAGGTGGAACGTATGTCAGTTGGCTCTTCACTGTAATCACTGATTGAGAAGTGAAAGTTCCTGATAGCTTATACCTGTATGGTTTTCCTTACTAGCCCCATTTGCAACTAGGTAGTTGAGATCACTATGTGTTTTTTTTTTCTTAAGCGCTTTGTAGCAATAAAAAGGTTTGACTGTGCTCAGTCCAGATACCTTTTTTTTTTTTCTCGCGTTGCATAATTTACAGAGACTTTACAAACAATTGTCCTGTTTTTATTCTAATGTAGCATAATGACCCATTGCCTGCGTCACAACACACTATTCAATAAAGAGAAGGCAGGAATGAATACAATGCTCATCCTCCTTCATACGAAGAAAACAATAAAGGAAAATGTTGCTACAGTTAGCAGTTCTACTTTTTCAGTTTGAACAAAAAATACTCATAAATGTACACTGAACTATATTTTTACAATGCAGTTTCAATAAAAGCTCTACATTTATGAAGGCTGGATGCTCCTGTCCAAGATCTATGGATACTGCCAGTAAACATTATGATGCTCCTCTCATTTTCTCAACCATGTGATATAACCTGATTTTACGAAGCAGATTTCTAATGGCATTTTAGCCTGCCAGCTTGTTTTGGTCATTTCATTTTTGCTACATTTTTATAGAGGCAATAACACCCCTAAGCTTCTACAAGTGTGTCTTTAAATATGGCCACATATATGATGTGCATATGGGCAACCCTCCATTGCACATTGTAATTTGGTGGGAAAGGGGGACGGGGGTGGCAAGTGCCTTTTTTGCACCCCACTGCAGATGCCCATGGCGGTAACCAAGCAACGTAGCAGCATCAGCCACATTACATTCTATAAGTTATTAGTTATTTGCGGAGAGCGATCCTTCCTGTTTCTAAGATTGTTTTAGTTATCAGCTTTGATTATCAGATTGATTTACTTATCAAAAGTCCTATGAAAAGAAAGAAGCTGCAGAACTATCCCAAAAGATCATCTCAACTCAACTAACAAGTGGAAATGGTACTCCCCGCTGTGCGAACTCCAATATGAGGCATGTGTCCTTGTGGTACAAAATATTGAAAGCAAAGTGCGCCCTAAACATGAGCTTTAAAGTCTGGCAGAGGTTGGTTGTATGAATTACTGACAAGGTGTCGATGCAAATGGTGAAGCTCTTTGCAGTAAGAAAACTGCCTCCTGTGTACAACCAAGGTGAAATCTGCAATGGTAGATCCTGAAGATAACCATATGCATTTTTTTAGCACGTTCAAGAATAAACAGCCCGTAAATTCAAACTTATGGTACAGATACACAGGGTGATTTTTTTAAATCTTTACAGATTCTGATTTTAAAGGCTGTCGGTTGTACAGAAAAGTCGACATCAAGTATATTACACAGCATAATGATTATACCGTTAGTTAACTAAAATCACTTATTCAAAATCTTACTTTTTTATCTTTAGGGCCGATATTGTGAAACTGAAGGCCGTCAGGATCGAAAATGATCTCCACGCTTTTAAAACTTCCTCAATCAGCAACGCTGCTCGAAATACTGAACGTCAAATGCATGCTTCTGAAAACCCATTCAGTTGGCTTTGATACATTGCATCTCTAGAAAATGTTGTCGTCGCGCGTTTTATTTGGGAGAATATTTTGCAAGTCCACGGTGCGCAGTCACATGACACTTGGGTGGCGTCACGCACACGTATCTCGTGGAGTGTTTTTTCCCTTTGAGAGAGGCGCGCTGCTCAAGAACCTAGAGTGAGCGCCGATTGTGTGCGTTAGCAATCTTTTGATTTCATTCTTTTTCTTCTGATCGTGTGGTGGGGGGGGGGGGGGGGGGCTGCTATTTTTAGCGACTCAGGGATTGAAGTTGTGGGTCTGATTCTTCGTAGCGCTCTGCAGGGATTTTGTGTTTGCTTTCCTAATTGTAATAAAACGTGAAAGGGTACTGACCGTATGCGAGGCCGCAAATATATTGAGTACCATACCTTACTGCTATAGGGAAAAAAAAAGGGAGAAAGCGCTCGCGCTGCTGTGTGCTTTGCGCGCAGGACGGCTAGGCGCTTCTCCTCCAGCTCGAAGGCACGATCTGACGGCCAAGCGCCTCCTTTCATTCTTCCCACGCATTGGACTTGAGAGATATATTGCAGCCAGCCTCTCACACCCTCCAGTAAAATTTCAAACAAAAAAGACCGACAGGGCACCTAGGAGTGGCGTAGACCCTATGTCCCTTTTGTGTCGCGTAATCATGTTAAAACCATGTTAACATCATCTATATCATCCAATATGCAAACTACACAAACAGCATGCGTATTTAAAGCGTACAAATTGTAAGCGATGGCATTTTATAAACATACAGTGCGTGAAAGCAAACTCGGCGAGCTTTCAAAAGTGTATTTTAAATTTTCAATATATCCAGCCACAATGCCGAATAAAAAAAAAACATAAAGGGGGTACTCACCTTTGATGTTAATGGCTTTCGATTCCTTGACATAATGATTGTCGATTAAAGTGAAAGACAAATAGTAATGAGTTCATTTTAGTTAATTGTAGAACCATTGCACTCTGTCCACTACGCACGTACGTAATGTCCGCTTTCGTGTGCAATTGACTCACCGGCACACACCGCGGCCATATATCTCTCATAAACCCAAAAAAAAGAACCTGCAAGCGGTTAAAATCCCCTGTGTAGTGGTCCTTTCTAGGAGCGGAAACGAGCTTGAAAATGCCGCGTTTCCTGGCATCCCCAAGTAGGCCAATTGCTCACACATCGAAGTTAACAACTTCCCGCATTTTTTGACGCGCATTTTGTGGCGCCGATTTCAGCAGACAATGAAAATTAGTACATATTTCATTTTTCAGCGAACTATGGTTTCCTTCTGTTTTCAGTACGTGCGAGTGCTCTCTCCCGCGAGCTATTTAGAAACAATACAGCAACCTACTTGGTGGTGCTGCGGCTTTTGTGCACGCGTCATTACCAAGCCACAGCTCCCTGCGAATGGAAACGCATGCATGCCTGTCGTTCCTTCCAAGCGCATTAAGACGTACACCTCAAATAACTCAGGATCCTTCTAGCCTTTGAGGTCTTCACTGGCGATTAAAGTGGACTGTCCACAAAACACCTTCCGCACCCGCGCCTCCGCACCGGGTGCGGGTGACCCTAGCGATGCCACTGCCTGATTTTATCAGAAGTCGGAAGTTCCTGTCGTATGCGGCGGCGGCAATGTAAGAAAAAGCCGCTGCCCCAGCTCATGCCCAGCTCCACCGTGCTCAGCTCTAATACTGGAGGCGCCATCTTGTGCTGTTTTCCCCAACTTTGTCAGAGAGGCGACGGAGAGTTGCACAACATGGCGCCACCGGTGTTAGCGTGGGGCAGTGGTTTCTTCTGCTTTGCCGCCGCCGCATACGGTAAGAACATCTGGCGTCTTCTGGTCGAATCAGGCAAGTGTGCCAAATCAATTTGGTATTAAAAAATACTAACGACAGTTTGCCATTTCCGTGCGAAATTTGAACTGCGAGGATTCCGGTGGCGTTTCTTCTTTATCATATGCCTCGCTCAAAACTCGATGCAATGCCTCCGCAACTCCCCCTT